>NW_027256093.1:0-58983 GCF_045679555.1 Salvelinus alpinus
GGTGCGTCGTTAGGGTTCGTCAGGGTGCGTCGTTAGGGTGCGTCAGGGTGTGTCGTTAGGGTGCGTCAGGGTGCGTCGTTAGGGTTCGTCAGGGTGCGTTGTTAGGGTGCGTCAGGGTGCGTTGTTAGGGTGCGTCAGGGTGCGTCGTTAGGGTTCGTCAGGGTGCGTCGTTAGGGTGCGTCAGGGTGCGTCGTTAGGGTGCGTCAGGGTGCGTCGTTAGGGTTCGTCAGGGTGCGTCGTTAGGGATGCGTCAGGGTGCGTCGTTAGGGTGCGTCAGGGTGCGTCGTTAGGGTCGTCGTCAGGGTGCGTCGTTAGGGTGCGTCAGGGTGCGTCGTTAGGGTGCGTCAGGGTGCGTCGTTAGGGTTCGTCAGGGTGCGTCGTTAGGGTGCGTCAGGGTGCGTTGTTAGGGTGCGTCAGGGTGCGTCGTTAGGGTTCGTCAGGGTGCGTCGTTAGGGTTCGTCAGGGTGCGTTGTTAGGGTGCGTCAGGGTGCGTTGTTAGGGTGCGTCAGGGTGCGTCGTTAGGGTGCGTCAGGGTGCGTCGTTAGGGTTCGTCAGGGTGCGTCGTTAGGGTGCGTCAGGGTGCGTCGTTAGGGTTCGTCAGGGTGCGTCGTTAGGGTGCGTCAGGGTGCGTCGTTAGGGTTCGTCAGGGTGCGTCGTTAGGGTGCGTCAGGGTGCGTCGTTAGGGTGCGTCAGGGTGCGTCGTTAGGGTTCGTCAGGGTGCGTTGTGTCGTCAGGGTGCGTCGTTAGGGTGCGTCAGGGTGCGTCGTTAGGGTGCGTCAGGGTGCGTCGTTAGGGTTCGTCAGGGTGCGTCGTTAGGGTGCGTCAGGGTGCGTCGTTAGGGTGCGTCAGGGTGCGTCGTTAGGGTGCGTCAGGGTGCGTCGTTAGGGTTCGTCAGGGTGCGTCGTTAGGGTGCGTCAGGGTGCGTCGTTAGGGTTCGTCAGGGTGCGTCGTTAGGGTGCGTCAGGGTGCGTCGTTAGGGTTCGTCAGGGTGCGTCGTTAGGGTGCGTCAGGGTGCGTCGTTAGGGTGCGTCAGGGTGCGTCGTTAGGGTGCGTCAGGGTGCGTCGTTAGGGTTCGTCAGGGTGCGTCGTTAGGGTGCGTCAGGGTGCGTCGTTAGGGTTCGTCAGGGTGCGTCGTTAGGGTGCGTCAGGGTGCGTCGTTAGGGTTCGTCAGGGTGCGTCGTTAGGGTGTGTCAGGGTGCGTCGTTAGGGTGCGTCAGGGTGCGTCCTGTCGTTAGGGTGCGTCGTTAGGGTGCGTCAGGGTGCGTCGTTAGGGTGCGTCAGGGTGCGTCGTCGTCAGGGTGCGTCGTGTCGTCAGGGTGCGTCGTTAGGTTGCGTCAGGGTGCGTCGTTAGGGTGCGTCAGGGTGCGTCGTTAGGGTGCGTCAGGGTGCGTCGTTAGGGTTAGGGTGCGTCAGGGTGCGTCGTTAGGGTGCGTCATGGTGCGTCGTTAGGGTGCGTCAGGGTGCGTCGTTAGGGTGCGTCAGGGTGCGTCGTTAGGGTGCGTCAGGGTGCGTCGTTAGGGTGCGTCAGGGTGCGTCGTTAGGGTGCGTCAGGGTGCGTCGTTAGGGTGCGTCAGGGTGCGTCGTTAGGGTGCGTCAGGGTGCGTCGTTAGGGTACGTCAGGGTGCGTCGTTAGGGTTCGTCAGGGTGCGTTCGTTAGGGTGCGTCAGGGTGCGTCGTTAGGGTGCGTCAGGGTGCGTCCTGTCGTCAGGGTGCGTTGTTAGGGTGCGTCAGGGTGCGTCGTTAGGGTGCGTCAGGGTGCGTCGTTAGGGTGCGTCAGGGTGCGTCGTTAGGGTTCGTCAGGGTGCGTCGTTAGGGTGCGTCAGGGTGCGTCGTTAGGGTGTGTCAGGGTGCGTCGTTAGGGTGCGATAGGGTGCGTCGTTAGGGTGCGTCGTTAGGGTGCGACATGGTGCGTCGTTAGGGTGCGTCAGGGTGCGTCGTTAGGGTTCGTCAGGGTGCGTCGTTAGGGTTCGTCAGGGTGCGTCGTTAGGGTGCGTCAGGGTGCGTAGTTAGGGTGCGTCAGGGTGCGTCGTTAGGGTGCGTCAGGGTGCGTCGTTAGGGTTCGTCAGGGTGCGTCGTTAGGGTGCGTCAGGGTGCGTCGTTAGGGTGCGTCAGGGTGCGTCGTTAGGGTGCTTCAGGTTGAGTCGTTAGGGTGCGTCAGGGTGCGTCGTTAGGGTGCGTCAGGGTGCGTCGTTAGGGTGCGTCAGGGTGCGTCGTTAGGGTGCGTCAGGGTGCGTCGTTAGGGTGCGTCAGGGTGCGTCGTTAGGGTTCGTCAGGGTGCGTCGTTAGGGTTCGTAAGGGTGCGTCGTTAGGGTGCGTCAGGGTGCGTCGTTAGGGTGCGTCAGGGTGCGTCGTTAGGGTGCGTCAGGGTGCGTCGTTAGGGTTCGTCAGGGTGCGTCGTTAGGGTGCGTCAGGGTGCGTCGTTAGGGTTCGTCAGGGTGCGTCGTTAGGGGGCGTCAGGGTGCGTCGTTAGGGTGCGTCAGGGTGCGTCGTTAGGGTGCGTCAGGGTGCGTCGTTAGGGTGCGTCAGGGTGCGTCGTTAGGGTGCGATAGGGTGCGTCGTTAGGGTGCGTCGTTAGGGTGCGACATGGTGCGTCGTTAGGGTGCGTCAGGGTGCGTCGTTAGGGTTCGTCAGGGTGCGTCGTTAGGGTGCGTCAGGGTGCGTCGTTAGGGTGTGTCAGGGTGCGTCGTTAGGGTGCGTCAGGGTGCGTCGTTAGGGTTCGTCAGGGTGCGTCGTTAGGGTTCGTCAGGGTGCGTCGTTAGGGTGCGTCAGGGTGCGTTGTTAGGGTACGTCAGGGTGCGTCGTTAGGGTGCGTCAGGGTGCGTCGTTAGGGTTCGTCAGGGTGCGTCGTTAGGGTGCGTCAGGGTGCGTCGTTAGGGTTCGTCAGGGTGCGTCGTTAGGGTGCGTCAGGGTGCGTCGTTAGGGTGCGTCAGGGTGCGCCGTTAGGGTTCGTCAGGGTGCGTCGTTAGGGTGCGTCAGGGTGCGTCAGGGTGCGTCGTTAGGGTTCGTCAGGGTGCGTCGTTAGTGTGCGTCAGGGTGCGTCGTTAGGGTGCGTCAGGGTGCGTCGTTAGGGTGCGTCAGGGTGCGTCGTTAGGGTGCGTCAGGGTGCGTCGTTAGGGTTCGTCAGGGTGCGTTGTGTCGTCAGGGTGCATTGTTAGGGTGCGTCAGGGTGCGTCGTTAGGGTTCGTCAGGGTGCGTCGTTAGGGTGCGTCAGGGTGCGTCGTTAGGGTGCGTCAGGGTGCGTCGTTAGGGTGCGTCAGGGTGCGTCGTTAGGGTGCGTTGTTAGGGTGCGTCAGGGTGCGTCGTTAGGGTGCGTCAGGGTGCGTCGTTAGGGTGCGTCAGGGTGCGTCGTGTCGTTAGGGTGCGTCAGGGTGCGTCGTTAGGGTGCGTCAGGGTGCGTCGTTAGGGTGCGTCAGGGTGCGTCGTTAGGGTGCGTCAGGGTGCGCCGTTAGGGTTCGTCGTTAGGGTTCGTCAGGGTGCGTCGTTCGTCAGGGTGCGTCGTTAGGGTTCGTCAGGGTGCGTCGTTAGGGTGCGTCAGGGTGTGTCGTTAGGGTTCGTCAGGGTGCGTCGTTAGGGTGCGTCAGGGTGTGTCGTTAGGGTGCGTCAGGGTGCGTCGTTAGGGTTCGTCAGGGTGCGTTGTGTCGTCAGGGTGCATTGTTAGGGTGCGTCAGGGTGCGTCGTTAGGGTTCGTCAGGGTGTGTCGTTAGGGTGCGTCAGGGTGCGTCGTTAGGGTGCGTCAGGGTGCGTTGTTAGGGTGCGTCAGGGTGCGTCGTTAGGGTGCGTTGTTAGGGTGCGTCAGGGTGCGTCGTTAGGGTGCGTCAGGGTGCGTCGTTAGGGTGCGTCAGGGTGCGTCCTGTCGTTAGGGTGCGTTGTTAGGGTGCGTCAGGGTGCGTCGTTAGGGTGCGTCAGGGTGCGTCCTGTCGTTAGGGTGCGTCGTTAGGGTTCGTCAGGGTGTGTCGTTAGGGTGCGCCAGGGTGCGTCGTTAGGGTGCGCCAGGGTGCGTCGTTAGGGTTCGTCAGGGTGCGTCGTTAGGGTGCGTCTGGGTGTGTCGTTAGGGTGCGTCAGGGTGCGTCGTTAGGGTTCGTCAGGGTGCGTTGTGTCGTCAGGGTGCGTTGTTAGGGTGCGTCAGGGTGCGTCGTTAGGGTTCGTCAGGGTGTGTCGTTAGGGTGCGTCAGGGTGCGTCGTTAGGGTGCGTCAGGGTGCGTTGTTAGGGTGCGTCAGGGTGCGTCGTTAGGGTGCGTCGTTAGGGTGCGTCAGGGTGCGTTGTTAGGGTGTGTCAGGGTGCGTTGTTAGGGTGCGTCAGGGTGCGTCCTGTCGTTAGGGTGCGTTGTTAGGGTGCGTCAGGGTGCGTCGTTAGGGTGCGTCAGGGTGCGTCCTGTCGTTAGGGTGCGTCGTTAGGGTTCGTCAGGGTGCGTCGTTAGGGTGCGTCAGGGTGCGTCGTTAGGGTGCGTCAGGGTGCGTCGTTAGGGTGCGATAGGGTGCGTCGTTAGGGTGCGTCGTTAGGGTGCGACAGGGTGCGTCGTTAGGGTGCGTCAGCGTGCGTCGTTAAGGTTCGTAAGGGTGCGTCGTTAGGGTGCGTCAGGGTGCGTTGTTAGGGTGCGTCAGGGTGTGTCGTTAGGGTGCGTCAGGGTGCGTCGTTAGGGTTCGTCAGGGTGCGTCGTTAGGGTGCGTCAGGGTGCATCGTTAGGGTTCGTCAGGGTGCGTCGTTAGGGTGCGTCAGGGTGCGTCGTTAGGGTTCGTCAGGGTGCGTCGTTAGGGTGCGTCAGGGTGCGTCGTTAGGGTTCGTCAGGGTGCGTTGTTAGGGTGTGTCAGGGTGCGTCGTTAGGGTGCGTCAGGGTGCGTCCTGTCGTTAGGGTGCGTTGTTAGGGTGCGTCAGGGTGCGTCGTTAGGGTGCGTCAGGGTGCGTCCTGTCGTTAGGGTGCGTCGTTAGGGTTCGTCAGGGTGCGTCGTTAGGGTGCGTCAGGGTGCGTCGTTAGGGTGTGTCAGGGTGCGTCGTTAGGGTGCGATAGGGTGCGTCGTTAGGGTGCGTCGTTGGGGTGCGACATGGTGCGTCGTTAGGGTGCGTCAGGGTGCGTCGTTAGGGTTCGTCAGGGTGCGTCGTTAGGGTGCGTCAGGGTGCGTTGTTAGGGTGTGTCAGGGTGTGTCGTTAGGGTGCGTCAGGGTGCGTCGTTAGGGTTCGTCAGGGTGCGTCGTTAGGGTGCGTCAGGGTGCGTTGTTAGGGTACGTCAGGGTGCGTCGTTAGGGTGCGTCAGGGTGCGTCGTTAGGGTTCGTCAGGGTGCGTCGTTAGGGTGCGTCAGGGTGCGTCGTTAGGGTTCGTCAGGGTGCGTCGTTAGGGTGCGTCAGGGTGCGTCGTTAGGGTGCGTCAGGGTGCGTCGTTAGGGTTCGTCAGGGTGCGTCGTTAGGGTGTGTCAGGGTGCGTCGTTAGGGTGCGTCGTTAGGGTTCGTCAGGGTGCGTTGTTCGTCAGGGTGCGTCGTTAGGGTTCGTCAGGGTGCGTCGTTAGGGTGCGTCAGGGTGTGTCGTTAGGGTGCGTCAGGGTGCGTCGTTAGGGTTCGTCAGGGTGCGTTGTGTCGTCAGGGTGCGTTGTTAGGGTGCGTCAGGGTGCGTCGTTAGGGTTCGTCAGGGTGCGTCGTTAGGGTGCGTCAGGGTGCGTCGTTAGGGTGCGTCAGGGTGCGTCGTTAGGGTTCGTCAGGGTGCGTCGTTAGGGTTCGTCAGGGTGCGTCGTTAGGGTGCGTCAGGGTGCGTCGTTAGGGTTCGTCAGGGTGCGTCGTTAGGGTGCGTCAGGGTGCGTCGTTAGGGTGCGTCAGGGTGCGTCGTTAGGGTTCGTCAGGGTGCGTCGTTAGGGTGCGTCAGGGTGCGTTGTTAGGGTGCGTCAGGGTGCGTCGTTAGGGTTCGTCAGGGTGCGTCGTTAGGGTTCGTCAGGGTGCGTCGTTAGGGTGCGTCAGGGTGCGTCGTTTGGGTTCGTCAGGGTGCGTCGTTAGGGTGCGTCAGGGTGCGTCGTTAGGGTGCGTCAGGGTGCGTCGTTAGGGTTCGTTAGGGTTCGTCAGGGTGCGTTGTGTCGTCAGGGTGCGTTGTTAGGGTGCGTCAGGGTGCGTCGTTAGGGTGCGTCAGGGTGCGTCGTTAGGGTTCGTCAGGGTGCGTCGTTAGGGTGCGTCAGGGTGCGTCGTTAGGGTGCGTCAGGGTGCGTCGTTAGGGTGCGTCAGGGTGCGTCGTTAGGGTTCGTCAGGGTGCGTCGTTAGGGTGCGTCAGGGTGCGTCGTTAGGGTTCGTCAGGGTGCGTCGTTAGGGTTCGTCAGGGTGCGTCGTTAGGGTTCGTCAGGGTGCGTCGTTAGGGTGCGTCAGGGTGCGTCGTTTGGGTTCGTCAGGGTGCGTCGTTAGGGTGCGTCAGGGTGCGTCGTTAGGGTGCGTCAGGGTGCGTCGTTAGGGTTCGTCAGGGTGCGTTGTGTCGTCAGGGTGCGTTGTTAGGGTGCGTCAGGGTGCGTCGTTAGGGTGCGTCAGGGTGCGTCGTTAGGGTTCGTCAGGGTGCGTCGTTAGGGTGCGTCAGGGTGCGTCGTTAGGGTGCGTCAGGGTGCGTCGTTAGGGTGCGTCAGGGTGCGTCGTTAGGGTTCGTCAGGGTGCGTCGTTAGGGTGCGTCAGGGTGCGTCGTTAGGGTTCGTCAGGGTGCGTCGTTAGGGTGCGTCAGGGTGCGTCGTTAGGGTTCGTCAGGGTGCGTCGTTAGGGTGCGTCAGGGTGCGTCGTTAGGGTGCGTCAGGGTGCGTCGTTAGGGTTCGTCAGGGTGCGTCGTTAGGGTGCGTCAGGGTGCGTCGTTAGGGTTCGTCAGGGTGCGTTGTTAGGGTGTGTCAGGGTGCGTCGTTAGGGTGCGTCAGGGTGCGTCCTGTCGTTAGGGTGCGTTGTTAGGGTGCGTCAGGGTGCGTCGTTAGGGTGCGTCAGGGTGCGTCCTGTCGTTAGGGTGCGTCGTTAGGGTTCGTCAGGGTGCGTCGTTAGGGTGCGTCAGGGTGCGTCGTTAGGGTGTGTCAGGGTGCGTCGTTAGGGTGCGATAGGGTGCGTCGTTAGGGTGCGTCGTTAGGGTGCGACATGGTGCGTCGTTAGGGTGCGTCAGGGTGCGTCGTTAGGGTTCGTCAGGGTGCGTCGTTAGGGTGCGTCAGGGTGCGTTGTTAGGGTGTGTCAGGGTGTGTCGTTAGGGTGCGTCAGGGTGCGTCGTTAGGGTTCGTCAGGGTGCGTCGTTAGGGTGCGTCAGGGTGCGTTGTTAGGGTACGTCAGGGTGCGTCGTTAGGGTTCGTCAGGGTGCGTTGTTAGGGTGTGTCAGGGTGCGTCGTTAGGGTGCGTCAGGGTGCGTCCTGTCGTTAGGGTGCGTTGTTAGGGTGCGTCAGGGTGCGTCGTTAGGGTGCGTCAGGGTGCGTCCTGTCGTTAGGGTGCGTCGTTAGGGTTCGTCAGGGTGCGTCGTTAGGGTGCGTCAGGGTGCGTCGTTAGGGTGTGTCAGGGTGCGTCGTTAGGGTGCGATAGGGTGCGTCGTTAGGGTGCGTCGTTAGGGTGCGACATGGTGCGTCGTTAGGGTGCGTCAGGGTGCGTCGTTAGGGTTCGTCAGGGTGCGTCGTTAGGGTTAGGGTGCGTCAGGGTGCGTTGTTAGGGTACGTCAGGGTGCGTCGTTAGGGTGCGTCAGGGTGCGTCGTTAGGGTTCGTCAGGGTGCGTCGTTAGGGTGCGTCAGGGTGCGTCGTTAGGGTACGTCAGGGTGCGTCGTTAGGGTGCGTCAGGGTGCGTCGTTAGGGTTCGTCAGGGTGCGTCGTTAGGGTGCGTCAGGGTGCGTCGTTAGGGTGCGTCAGGGTGCGTCGTTAGGGTGCGTCAGGGTGCGTCGTTAGGGTGCGTCAGGGTGCGTCGTTAGGGTGCGTCAGGGTGCGTCGTTAGGGTGCGTCAGGGTGCGTCGTGAGGGTGTGTCAGGGTAGGGTGCGTCAGGGTGCGTCGTTAGGGTGCGTCAGGGTGCGTCGTTAGGGTTCGTCAGGGTGCGTCGTTAGGGTGCGTCAGGGTGCGTCGTTAGGGTGCGTCAGGGTGCGTCGTTAGGGTGCGTCAGGGTGCGTCGTTAGGGTTCGTCAGGGTGCGTCGTTAGGGTTCGTCAGGGTGCGTCGTTAGGGTGCGTCAGGGTGCGTCGTTAGGGTGCGTCAGGGTGCGTCGTTAGGGTTCGTCAGGGTGCGTTGTTTCGTCAGGGTGCGTTGTTAGGGTGCGTCAGGGTGCGTCGTTAGGGTGCGTCAGGGTGCGTCGTTAGGGTGCGTCAGGGTGCGTCGTTAGGGTGCGTCAGGGTGCGTCGTTAGGGTGCGTCAGGGTGCGTCGTTAGGGTGCGTCAGGGTGCGTCGTTAGGGTGCGTCAGGGTGCGTCGTTAGGGTTCGTCAGGGTGCGTTGTGTCGTCAGGGTGCGTTGTTAGGGTGCGTCAGGGTGCGTCGTTAGGGTGCGTCAGGGTGCGTCGTTAGGGTGCGTCAGGGTGCGTCCTGTCGTTAGGGTGCGTCGTTAGGGTTCGTCAGAGTGCGTCGTTAGGGTGCGTCAGGGTGCGTCGTTAGGGTGCGTCAGGGTGCGTCGTTAGGGTTCGTCAGGGTGCGTTGTGTCGTCAGGGTGCGTTGTTAGGGTGCGTCAGGGTGCGTCGTTAGGGTGCGTCAGGGTGCGTCCTGTCGTTAGGGTGCGTCGTTAGGGTTCGTCAGGGTGCGTCGTTAGGGTGCGTCAGGGTGCGTCGTTAGGGTTCGTCAGGGTGCGTCGTTAGGGTGCGTCAGGGTGCGTCGTTAGGGTGCGTCAGGGTGCGTCGTTAGGGTTCGTCAGGGTGCGTCGTTAGGGTGTGTCAGGGTGCGTCGTTAGGGTGCGTCGTTAGGGTTCGTCAGGGTGCGTCGTTCGTCGGGGTGCGTCGTTAGGGTTCGTCAGGGTGCGTCGTTAGGGTGCGTCAGGGTGTGTCGTTAGGGTGCGTCAGGGTGCGTCGTTAGGGTTCGTCAGGGTGCGTTGTGTCGTCAGGGTGCGTTGTTAGGGTGCGTCAGGGTGCGTCGTTAGGGTTCGTCAGGGTGTGTCGTTAGGGTCAGGGTGCGTCGTTAGGGTGCGTCAGGGTGCGTCGTTAGGGTTCGTCAGGGTGCGTCGTTAGGGTTCTTCAGGGTGCGTCGTTAGGGTGCGTCAGGGTGCGTCGTTAGGGTTCGTCAGGGTGCGTCGTTAGGGTGCGTCAGGGTGCGTCGTTAGGGTGCGTCAGGGTGCGTCGTTAGGGTGCGTCAGGGTGCGTCGTTAGGGTTCGTCAGGGTGCGTTGTGTCGTCAGGGTGCGTTGTTAGGGTGCGTCAGGGTGCGTAGTTAGGGTGCGTCAGGGTGCGTCGTTAGGGTGCGTCAGGGTGCGTCGTTAGGGTGCGTCAGGGTGCGTCGTTAGGGTTCGTCAGGGTGCGTCGTTAGGGTGCGTCAGGGTGCGTCGTTAGGGTTCGTCAGGGTGCGTCGTTAGGGTGCGTCAGGGTGCGTCGTTAGGGTTCGTCAGGGTGCGTCGTTAGGGTGCGTCAGGGTGCGTCGTTAGGGTTCGTCAGGGTGCGTCGTTAGGGTGCGTCAGGGTGCGTCGTTAGGGTGCGTCAGGGTGCGTCGTTAGGGTTCGTCAGGGTGCGTTGTTTCGTCAGGGTGCGTTGTTAGGGTGCGTCAGGGTGCGTCGTTAGGGTGCGTCAGGGTGCGTCGTTAGGGTGCGTCAGGGTGCGTCGTTAGGGTTCGTCAGGGTGCGTCGTTCGTCAGGGTGCGTCGTTAGGGTGCGTCGTTAGGGTGCGTCAGGGTGTGTTGTTAGGGTGCGTCAGGGTGCGTCGTTAGGGTTCGTCAGGGTGCGTTGTGTCGTCAGGGTGCGTTGTTAGGGTGCGTCAGGGTGCGTTGTTAGGGTTCGTCAGGGTGTGTCGTTAGGGTGCGTCAGGGTGCGTCGTTAGGGTGCGTCAGGGTGCGTCGTTAGGGTTCGTCAGGGTGCGTCGTTAGGGTTCTTCAGGGTGCGTCGTTAGGGTGCGTCAGGGTGCGTCGTTAGGGTTCGTCAGGGTGCGTCGTTAGGGTGCGTCAGGGTGCGTCGTTAGGGTGCGTCAGGGTGCGTCGTTAGGGTGCGTCAGGGTGCGTCGTTAGGGTTCGTCAGGGTGCGTTGTAGGGTGCGTCAGGGTGCGTTGTTAGGGTGCGTCAGGGTGCGTAGTTAGGGTGCGTCAGGGTTTGTCGTTAGGGTGCGTCAGGGTGCGTCGTTAGGGTGCGTCAGGGTGCGTCGTTAGGGTTCGTCAGGGTGCGTCGTTAGGGTGCGTCAGGGTGCGTCGTTAGGGTTCGTCAGGGTGCGTCGTTAGGGTGCGTCAGGGTGCGTCGTTAGGGTTCGTCAGGGTGCGTCGTTAGGGTGCGTCAGGGTGCGTCGTTAGGGTGTCGTCAGGGTGCGTCGTTAGGGTGCGATCAGGGTGCGTCGTTAGGGTGCGTCAGGGTGCGTCGTTAGGGTTCGTCAGGGTGCGTTGTTTCGTCAGGGTGCGTTGTTAGGGTGCGTCAGGGTGCGTCGTTAGGGTGCGTCAGGGTGCGTCGTTAGGGTTCGTCAGGGTGCGTCGTTAGGGTGCGTCAGGGTGCGTCGTTAGGGTTCGTCAGGGTGCGTCGTTAGGGTGCGTCAGGGTGCGTCGTTAGGGTGCGTCAGGGTGCGTCGTTAGGGTTCGTCAGGGTGCGTCGTAGTGTCGTCAGGGTGCGTTGTTAGGGTGCGTCAGGGTGCGTCGTTAGGGTGCGTCAGGGTGCGTCGTTAGTCCTGTCGTTAGGGTGCGTCGTTAGGGTTCGTCAGGGTGCGTCGTTAGGGTGCGTCAGGGTGCGTCGTTAGGGTGCGTCAGGGTGCGTCGTTAGAGTTCGTCAGGGTGCGTTGTGTCGTCAGGGTGCGTTGTTAGGGTGTGTCAGGGTGCGTCGTTAGGGTTCGTCAGGGTGCGTCGTTAGGGTGCGTCAGGGTGTGTCGTCAGGGTGCGTCAGGGTGCGTCGTTAGGGTTCGTCAGGGTGCGTTGTGTCGTCAGGGTGCGTTGTTAGGGTGCATCAGGGTGCGTCGTTAGGGTGCGTCGTTAGGGTGCGTCAGGGTGCGTTGTTAGGGTGCGTCAGGGTGTGTTGTGTCGTTAGGGTGCGTTGTTAGGGTGCGTCTTGGTGCGTCAGGGTGCGTCAGGGTGCGTCCTGTCATTAGGGTGCGTTGTTAGGGTGCGTCAGGGTGCGTCGTTAGGGTGCGTCAGGGTGCGTCCTGTCGTTAGGGTGCGTCGTTAGGGTTCGTCAGTGTGTGTCGTTAGGGTGCGTCAGGGTGCGTCGTTAGGGTGCGTCAGGGTGCGTCGTTAGGGTTCGTCAGGGTGCGTTGTGTAGTCAGGGTGCGTTGTTAGGGTGTGTCAGGGTGCGTCGTTAGGGTGCGTCCTGTCGTTAGGGTGCGTTGTTAGGGTTCGTCAGGGTGCGTCGTTAGGGTGCGTCAGGGTGCGTCGTTAGGGTGTGTCAGGGTGCGTCGTTAGGGTTCGTCAGGGTGCGTCGTTAGGGTGCGTCAGGGTGCGTCGTTAGGGTTCGTCAGGGTGCGTCGTTAGGGTGCGTCAGGGTGCGTCGTTAGGGTGTGTCAGGGTGCGTCGTTAGGGTGCGATAGGGTGCGTCGTTAGGGTGCGTCGTTAGGGTGCGACAGGGTGCGTCGTTAGGGTGCGTCAGGGTGCGTCGTTAGGGTTCGTCAGGGTGCGTCGTTAGGGTGCGTCAGGGTGCGTAGTTAGGGTGCGTCAGGGTGCGTCGTTAGGGTGCGTCAGGGTGCGTCGTTAGGGTTCGTCAGGGTGCGTCGTTAGGGTGCGTCAGGGTGCGTTGTTAGGGTGCGTCAGGGTGCGTCGTTAGGGTGCTTCAGGTTGAGTCGTTAGGGTTCGTCAGGGTGCGTCGTTAGGGTGCGTCAGGGTGCGTCGCTAGGGTTCGTCAGGGTGCGTCGTTAGGGTGCGTCAGGGTGCGTCGTTAGGGTGCGTCAGGGTGCGTCGTTAGGGTTCGTCAGGGTGCGTCGTTAGGGTGCGTCAGGGTGCGTCGTTAGGGTTCGTCAGGGTGCGTCGTTAGGGTGCGTCAGGGTGTGTCGTTAGGGTGCGTCAGGGTGCGTCGTTAGGGTTCGTCAGGGTGTGTCGTTAGGGTGCATCAGGGTGCGTCGTTAGGGTGCGTCAGGGTGCGCCGTTAGGGTTCGTCAGGGTGCGTCGTTAGGGTGCGTCAGGGTGCGTCGTTAGGGTGCGTCGTTAGGGTTCGTCAGGGTGCGTCGTTCATCAGGGTGCGTCGTTAGGGTTCGTCAGGGTGCGTCGTTAGGGTGCGTCAGGGTGTGTCGTTAGGGTGCGTCAGGGTGCGTCGTTAGGGTTCGTCAGGGTGCGTTGTGTCGTCAGGGTGCGTTGTTAGGGTGCGTCAGGGTGCGTCGTTAGGGTTCGTCAGGGTGTGTCGTTAGGGTGCGTCAGGGTGCGTCGTTAGGGTTCGTCAGGGTGTGTCGTTAGGGTGCGTCAGGGTGCGTCGTTAGGGTGCGTCAGGGTGCGTTGTTAGGGTGCGTCAGGGTGCGTCGTTAGGGTGCGTCAGGGTGCGTCGTTAGGGTGCGTCAGGGTGCGTCGTTAGGGTGCGTCAGGGTGCGTCGTTAGGGTGCGTCAGGGTGCGTTGTGTCGTTAGGGTGCGTTGTTAGGGTGCGTCAGGGTGCGTCAGGGTGCGTCAGGGTGCGTCCTGTCGTTAGGGTACGTTGTTAGGGTGCGTCAGGGTGCGTCGTTAGGGTGCGTCAGGGTGCGTCCTGTCGTTAGGGTGCGTTAGGGTCGTCAGGGTGTGTCGTTAGGGTGCGCCAGGGTGCGTCGTTAGGGTGCGCCAGGGTGCGTCGTTAGGGTTCGTCAGGGTGCGTTGTTAGGGTGTGTCAGGGTGCGTCGTTAGGGTGCGTCAGGGTGCGTCCTGTCGTTAGGGTGCGTTGTTAGGGTGCGTCAGGGTGCGTCGTTAGGGTGCGTCAGGGTGCGTCCTGTCGTTAGGGTGCGTCGTTAGGGTTCGTCAGGGTGCGTCGTTAGGGTGCGTCAGGGTGCGTCGTTAGGGTGCGTCAGGGTGCGTCGTTAGGGTGCGATAGGGTGCGTCGTTAGGGTGCGTCGTTAGGGTGCGTCAGGGTGCGTCGTTAGGGTGCGTCAGGGTGCGTCGTTAAGGTTCGTAAGGGTGCGTCGTTAGGGTGCGTCAGGGTGCGTCCTGTCGTTAGGGTGCGTTGTTAGGGTGCGTCAGGGTGCGTCGTTAGGGTGCGTCAGGGTGCGTCCTGTCGTTAGGGTGCGTCGTTAGGGTTCGTCAGGGTGCGTCGTTAGGGTGCGTCAGGGTGCGTCGTTAGGGTGCGTCAGGGTGCGTCGTTAGGGTGCGATAGGGTGCGTCGTTAGGGTGCGTCGTTAGGGTGCGACAGGGTGTGTCGTTAGGGTGCGTTGTTAGGGTGCGTCTTGGTGCGTCAGGGTGCGTCAGGGTGCGTCCTGTCATTAGGGTGCGTTGTTAGGGTGCGTCAGGGTGCGTCGTTAGGGTGCGTCAGGGTGCGTCCTGTCGTTAGGGTGCGTCGTTAGGGTTCGTCAGTGTGTGTCGTTAGGGTGCGTCAGGGTGCGTCGTTAGGGTGCGTCAGGGTGCGTCGTTAGGGTTCGTCAGGGTGCGTTGTGTAGTCAGGGTGCGTTGTTAGGGTGTGTCAGGGTGCGTCGTTAGGGTGCGTCAGGGTGCGTCCTGTCGTTAGGGTGCGTTGTTAGGGTTCGTCAGGGTGCGTCGTTAGGGTGCGTCAGGGTGCGTCGTTAGGGTGTGTCAGGGTGCGTCGTTAGGGTTCGTCAGGGTGCGTCGTTAGGGTGCGTCAGGGTGCGTCGTTAGGGTTCGTCAGGGTGCGTCGTTAGGGTGCGTCAGGGTGCGTCGTTAGGGTGCGATAGGGTGCGTCGTTAGGGTGCGTCGTTAGGGTGCGACAGGGTGCGTCGTTAGGGTGCGTCAGGGTGCGTCGTTAGGGTTCGTCAGGGTGCGTCGTTAGGGTGCGTCAGGGTGCGTAGTTAGGGTGCGTCAGGGTGCGTCGTTAGGGTGCGTCAGGGTGCGTCGTTAGGGTTCGTCAGGGTGCGTCGTTAGGGTGCGTCAGGGTGCGTTGTTAGGGTGCGTCAGGGTGCGTCGTTAGGGTGCTTCAGGTTGAGTCGTTAGGGTTCGTCAGGGTGCGTCGTTAGGGTGCGTCAGGGTGCGTCGTTAGGGTTCGTCAGGGTGCGTCGTTAGGGTGCGTCAGGGTGCGTCGTTAGGGTGCGTCAGGGTGCGTCGTTAGGGTTCGTCAGGGTGCGTCGTTAGGGTGTGTCAGGGTGCGTCGTTAGGGTTCGTCAGGGTGCGTCGTTAGGGTGCGTCAGGGTGTGTCGTTAGGGTGCGTCAGGGTGCGTCGTTAGGGTTCGTCAGGGTGTGTCGTTAGGGTGCGTCAGGGTGCGTCGTTAGGGTGCGTCAGGGTGCGTCGTTAGGGTTCGTCAGGGTGCGTCGTTAGGGTTCGTCAGGGTGCGTCGTTAGGGTGCGCCAGGGTGCGTCGTTAGGGTTCGTCAGGGTGCGTCGTTAGGGTGCGTCAGGGTGCGTCGTTAGGGTGCGTCAGGGTGCGCCGTTAGGGTTCGTCAGGGTGCGTCGTTAGGGTGTGTCAGGGTGCGTCGTTAGGGTGCGTCGTTAGGGTTCGTCAGGGTGCGTCGTTAGGGTTCGTCAGGGTGCGTCGTTAGGGTGCGTCAGGGTGTGTCGTTAGGGTGCGTCAGGGTGCGTCGTTAGGGTTCGTCAGGGTGCGTTGTGTCGTCAGGGTGCGTTGTTAGGGTGCGTCAGGGTGCGTCGTTAGGGTTCGTCAGGGTGTGTCGTTAGGGTGCGTCAGGGTGCGTCGTTAGGGTTCGTCAGGGTGTGTCGTTAGGGTGCGTCAGGGTGCGTCGTTAGGGTGCGTCAGGGTGCGTTGTTAGGGTGCGTCAGGGTGCGTCGTTAGGGTGCGTCAGGGTGCGTCGTTAGGGTGCGTCAGGGTGCGTCGTTAGGGTGCGTCAGGGTGCGTCGTTAGGGTGCGTCAGGGTGCGTTGTGTCGTTAGGGTGCGTTGTTAGGGTGCGTCAGGGTGCGTCAGGGTGCGTCAGGGTGCGTCCTGTCGTTAGGGTACGTTGTTAGGGTGCGTCAGGGTGCGTCGTTAGGGTGCGTCAGGGTGCGTCCTGTCGTTAGGGTGCGTCGTTAGGGTTCGTCAGGGTGTGTCGTTAGGGTGCGCCAGGGTGCGTCGTTAGGGTGCGCCAGGGTGCGTCGTTAGGGTTCGTCAGGGTGCGTTGTTAGGGTGTGTCAGGGTGCGTCGTTAGGGTGCGTCAGGGTGCGTCCTGTCGTTAGGGTGCGTTGTTAGGGTGCGTCAGGGTGCGTCGTTAGGGTGCGTCAGGGTGCGTCCTGTCGTTAGGGTGCGTCGTTAGGGTTCGTCAGGGTGCGTCGTTAGGGTGCGTCAGGGTGCGTCGTTAGGGTGCGTCAGGGTGCGTCGTTAGGGTGCGATAGGGTGCGTCGTTAGGGTGCGTCGTTAGGGTGCGACAGGGTGCGTCGTTAGGGTGCGTCAGGGTGCGTCGTTAAGGTTCGTAAGGGTGCGTCGTTAGGGTGCGTCAGGGTGCGTTGTTAGGGTGCGTCAGGGTGCGTCGTTAGGGTGCGTCAGGGTGCGTCGTTAGGGTGCGTCAGGGTGCGTCGTTAGGGTGCGTCAGGGTGCGTCGTTAGGGTGCGTCAGGGTGCGTCGTTAGGGTGCGATAGGGTGCGTCGTTAGGGTGCGTCGTTAGGGTGCGACAGGGTGCGTCGTTAGGGTGCGTCAGGGTGCGTCGTTAAGGTTCGTAAGGGTGCGTCGTTAGGGTGCGTCAGGGTGCGTCGTTAGGGTTCGTCAGGGTGCGTCGTTAGGGTGCGTCAGGGTGTGTCGTTAGGGTGCGTCAGGGTGCGTCGTTAGGGTTCGTCAGGGTGCGTCGTTAGGGTGCGTCAGGGTGCGTCGTTAGGGTGCGTCAGGGTGCGTCGTTAGGGTTCGTCAGGGTGCGTCGTTAGGGTTCGTCAGGGTGCGTCGTTAGGGTGCGTCAGGGTGCGTCGTTAGGGTTCGTCAGGGTGCGTCGTTAGGGTGCGTCAGGGTGCGTCGTTAGGGTGCGTCAGGGTGCGCCGTTAGGGTTCGTCAGGGTGCGTCGTTAGGGTGTGTCAGGGTGCGTCGTTAGGGTGCGTCGTTAGGGTTCGTCAGGGTGCGTCGTTCGTCAGGGTGCGTCGTTAGGGTTCGTCAGGGTGCGTCGTTAGGGTGCGTCAGGGTGTGTCGTTAGGGTGCGTCAGGGTGCGTCGTTAGGGTTCGTCAGGGTGCGTTGTGTCGTCAGGGTGCGTTGTTAGGGTGCGTCAGGGTGCGTCGTTAGGGTTCGTCAGGGTGTGTCGTTAGGGTGCGTCAGGGTGCGTCGTTAGGGTGCGTCAGGGTGCGTTGTTAGGGTGCGTCAGGGTGCGTCGTTAGGGTGCGTCGTTAGGGTGCGTCAGGGTGCGTCGTTAGGGTGCGTCAGGGTGCGTTGTGTCGTTAGGGTGCGTTGTTAGGGTGCGTCAGGGTGTGTCAGGGTGCGTCAGGGTGCGTCCTGTCGTTAGGGTGCGTTGTTAGGGTGCGTCAGGGTGCGTCGTTAGGGTGCGTCAGGGTGCGTCGTTAGGGTGCGTCAGGGTGCGTCGTTAGGGTGCGTCAGGGTGCGTCGCTAGGGTGCGTCAGGGTGCGTCGTTAGGGTTCGTCAGGGTGCGTCGTTAGGGTGCGTCAGGGTGCGTCGTTAGGGTGCGTCAGGGTGCGTCCTGTCGTTAGGGTGCGTTGTTAGGGTGCGTCAGGGTGCGTCGTTAGGGTGCGTCAGGGTGCGTCCTGTCGTTAGGGTGCGTCGTTAGGGTTCGTCAGGGTGCGTCGTTAGGGTGCGTCAGGGTGCGCGTTAGGGTGCGTCAGGGTGCGTCAGGGTGCGATAGGGTGCGTCGTTAGGGTGCGTCGTTAGGGTGCGACAGGGTGCGTCGTTAGGGTGCGTCAGGGTGCGTCGTTAAGGTTCGTAAGGGTGCGTCGTTAGGGTGCGTCAGGGTGCGTTGTTAGGGTGCGTCAGGGTGTGTCGTTAGGGTGCGTCAGGGTGCGTTGTTAGGGTTCGTCAGGGTGCGTCGTTAGGGTGCGTCAGGGTGCGTTGTTAGGGTGTGTCAGGGTGTGTCGTTAGGGTGCGTCAGGGTGCGTCGTTAGGGTTCGTCAGGGTGCGTCGTTAGGGTGCGTCAGGGTGCGTCGTTAGGGTACGTCAGGGTGCGTCGTTAGGGTGCGTCAGGGTGCGTCGTTAGGGTTCGTCAGGGTGCGTTGTTAGGGTGCGTCAGGGTGCGTCGTTAGGGTTCGTCAGGGTGCGTCGTTAGGGTGCGTCAGGGTGCGTCGTTAGGGTGCGTCAGGGTGCGTCGTTAGGGTTCGTCAGGGTGCGTCGTTAGGGTGTGTCAGGGTGCGTCGTTAGGGTGCGTCGTTAGGGTTCGTCAGGGTGCGTCGTTCGTCAGGGTGCGTCGTTAGGGTTCGTCAGGGTGCGTCGTTAGGATGCGTCAGGGTGTGTCGTTAGGGTGCGTCAGGGTGCGTCGTTAGGGTTCGTCAGGGTGCGTTGTGTCGTCAGGGTGCGTTGTTAGGGTGCGTCAGGGTGCGTCGTTAGGGTTCGTCAGGGTGTGTCGTTAGGGTGCGTCAGGGTGCGTCGTTAGGGATCGTCAGGGTGCGTCGTTAGGGTGCGTCAGGGTGCGTCGTTAGGGTTCGTCAGGGTGCGTCGTTAGGGTGCGTCAGGGTGCGTCGTTAGGGTGCGTCAGGGTGCGTCGTTAGGGTTCGTCAGGGTGCGTCGTTAGGGTGCGTCAGGGTGCGTTGTTAGGGTGCGTCAGGGTGCGTCGTTAGGGTTCGTCAGGGTGCGTCGTTAGGGTTCGTCAGGGTGCGTCGTTAGGGTGCGTCAGGGTGCGTCGTTAGGGTTCGTCAGGGTGCGTCGTTAGGGTGCGTCAGGGTGCGTCGTTAGGGTGCGTCAGGGTGCGTCGTTAGGGTTCGTCAGGGTGCGTTGTGTCGTCAGGGTGCGTTGTTAGGGTGCGTCAGGGTGCGTCGTTAGGGTGCGTCAGGGTGCGTCGTTAGAGTTCGTCAGGGTGCGTCGTTAGGGTGCGTCAGGGTGCGTCGTTAGGGTGCGTCAGGGTGCGTCGTTAGGGTGCGTCAGGGTGCGTCGTTAGGGTTCGTCAGGGTGCGTCGTTAGGGTTCGTCAGGGTGCGTCGTTAGGGTGCGTCAGGGTGCGTTGTTAGGGTGCGTCAGGGTGCGTCGTTAGGGTTCGTCAGGGTGCGTCGTTAGGGTGCGTCAGGGTGCGTCGTTAGGGTTCGTCAGGGTGCGTCGTTAGGGTGCGTCAGGGTGCGTCGTTAGGGTGCGTCAGGGTGCGTCGTTAGGGTTAGTCAGGGTGCGTTGTTAGGGTGTGTCAGGGTGCGTCGTTAGGGTGCGTCAGGGTGCGTCGTTAGGGTGCGTCAGGGTGCGTCGTTAGGGTGCGTCAGGGTGCGTCCTGTCGTTAGGGTGCGTTGTTAGGGTGCGTCAGGGTGCGTCGTTAGGGTGCGTCAGGGTGCGTCATTAGGGTGTGTCAGGGTGCGTCGTTAGGGTGCGATAGGGTGCGTCGTTAGGGTGCGTCGTTAGGGTGCGACATGGTGCGTCGTTAGGGTGCGTCAGGGTGCGTCGTTAGGGTTCGTCAGGGTGCGTCGTTAGGGTGCGTCAGGGTGCGTTGTTAGGGTGTGTCAGGGTGTGTCGTTAGGGTGCGTCAGGGTGCGTCGTTAGGGTTCGTCAGGGTGCGTCGTTAGGGTGCGTCAGGGTGCGTTGTTAGGGTACGTCAGGGTGCGTCGTTAGGGTGCGTCAGGGTGCGTCGTTAGGGTTCGTCAGGGTGCGTCGTTAGGGTGCGTCAGGGTGCGTCGTTAGGGTTCGTCAGGGTGCGTCGTTAGGGTTCGTCAGGGTGCGTCGTTAGGGTGCGTCAGGGTGCGTCGTTAGGGTTCGTCAGGGTGCGTCGTTAGGGTGTGTCAGGGTGCGTCGTTAGGGTGCGTCGTTAGGGTTCGTCAGGGTGCGTCGTTCGTCAGGGTGCGTCGTTAGGGTTCGTCAGGGTGCGTCGTTAGGGTGCGTCAGGGTGTGTCGTTAGGGTGCGTCAGGGTGCGTCGTTAGGGTACGTCAGGGTGCGTTGTGTCGTCAGGGTGCGTTGTTAGGGTGCGTCAGGGTGCGTCGTTAGGGTTCGTCAGGGTGTGTCGTTAGGGTGCGTCAGGGTGCGTCGTTAGGGTGCGTCAGGGTGCGTCGTTAGGGTTCGTCAGGGTGCGTCATTAGGGTGCGTCAGGGTGCGTCGTTAGGGTTCGTCAGGGTGCGTCGTTAGGGTGCGTCAGGGTGCGTCGTTAGGGTGCGTCAGGGTGCGTCGTTAGGGTTCGTCAGGGTGCGTCGTTAGGGTGCGTCAGGGTGCGTTGTTAGGGTGCGTCAGGGTGCGTCGTTAGGGTTCGTCAGGGTGCGTCGTTAGGGTTCGTCAGGGTGCGTCGTTAGGGTGCGTCAGGGTGCGTCGTTAGGGTGCGTCAGGGTGCGCCGTTAGGGTTCGTCAGGGTGCGTCGTTAGGGTGTGTCAGGGTGCGTCGTTAGGGTGCGTCGTTAGGGTTCGTCAGGGTGCGTCGTTCGTCAGGGTGCGTCGTTAGGGTTCGTCAGGGTGTGTCGTTAGGGTGCGTCAGGGTGTGTCGTTAGGGTGCGTCAGGGTGCGTCGTTAGGGTTCGTCAGGGTGCGTTGTGTCGTCAGGGTGCGTTGTTAGGGTGCGTCAGGGTGCGTCGTTAGGGTTCGTCAGGGTGTGTCGTTAGGGTGCGTCAGGGTGCGTCGTTAGGGTGCGTCAGGGTGCGTTGTTAGGGTGCGTCAGGGTGCGTCGTTAGGGTGGGTCGTTAGGGTGCGTCAGGGTGCGTCGTTAGGGTGCGTCAGGGTGCGTTGTGTCGTTAGGGTGCGTTGTTAGGGTGCGTCAGGGTGCGTCAGGGTGCGTCCTGTCGTTAGGGTACGTTGTTAGGGTGCGTCAGGGTGCGTCGTTAGGGTGCGTCAGGGTGCGTCCTGTCGTTAGGGTGCGTCGTTAGGGTTCGTCAGGGTGTGTCGTTAGGGTGCGTCAGGGTGCGTCGTTAGGGTGCGCCAGGGTGCGTCGTTAGGGTTCGTCAGGGTGCGTCGTTAGGGTGTGTCAGGGTGCGTCGTCAGGGTGCGTTGTTAGGGTGCGTCAGGGTGCGTCGTTAGGGTTCGTCAGGGTGTGTCGTTAGGGTGCGTCAGGGTGCGTCGTTAGGGTGCGTCAGGGTGCGTTGTTAGGGTGTCGTCAGGGTGCGTCGTTAGGGTGCGTCAGGGTGCGTCATTAGGGTGCGTCAGGGTGCGTCGTTAGGGTTCGTCAGGGTGCGTCGTTAGGGTGCGTCAGGGTGCGTCGTTAGGGTTCGTCAGGGTGCGTCAGGGTGCGTCGTTAGGGTTCGTCAGGGTGCGTTGTGTCGTCAGGGTGCGTTGTTAGGGTGCGTCAGGGTGCGTCGTTAGGGTTCGTCAGGGCGTGTCGTTAGGGTGCGTCAGGGTGCGTCGTGAGGGATCGTCAGGGTGCGTCGTTAGGGTTCGTCAGGGTGCGTCGTTAGGGTGCGTCAGGGTGCGTCGTTAGGGTGCGTCAGGGTGCGTCGTTAGGGTGCGTCAGGGTGCGTCGTTAGGGTTCGTCAGGGTGCGTAGTTAGGGTGCGTCAGGGTGCGTTGTTAGGGTGCGTCAGGGTGCGTCGTTAGGGTTCGTCAGGGTGCGTCGTTAGGGTTCGTCAGGGTGCGTCGTTAGGGTGCGTCAGGGTGCGTCGTTAGGGTTCGTCAGGGTGCGTCGTTAGGGTGCGTCAGGGTGCGTCGTTAGGGTGCGTCAGGGTGCGTCGTTAGGGTTCGTCAGGGTGCGTTGTTAGGTTTCGTCAGGGTGCGTTGTTAGGGTGCGTCAGGGTGCGTCGTTAGGGTGCGTCAGGGTGCTTCGTTAGGGTTCGTCAGGGTGCGTCGTTAGGGTGCGTCAGGGTGCGTCGTTAGGGTGCGTCAGGGTGCGTCGTTAGGGTGCGTCAGGGTGCGTCGTTAGGGTTCGTCAGGGTGCGTCGTTAGGGTGCGTCAGGGTGCGTCGTTAGGGTGCGTCAGGGTGCGTTGTTAGGGTGCGTCAGGGTGCGTCGTTAGGGTTCGTCAGGGTGCGTCGTTAGGGTGCGTCAGGGTGCGTCGTTAGGGTTCGTCAGGGTGCGTCGTTAGGGTGCGTCAGGGTGCGTCGTTAGGGTTCGTCAGGGTGCGTCGTTAGGGTTCGTCAGGGTGCGTTGTTAGGGTGTCGTCAGGGTGCGTCGTTAGGGTGCGTCAGGGTGCGTCCTGTCGTTAGGGTGCGTTGTTAGGGTGCGTCAGGGTGCGTCGTTAGGGTGCGTCAGGGTGCGTCCTGTCGTTAGGGTGCGTCGTTAGGGTTCGTCAGGGTGCGTCGTTAGGGTGCGTCAGGGTGCGTCGTTAGGGTGTGTCAGGGTGCGTCGTTAGGGTGCGATAGGGTGCGTCGTTAGGGTGCGTCGTTAGGGTGCGACATGGTGCGTCGTTAGGGTGCGTCAGGGTGCGTCGTTAGGGTGCGTCAGGGTGCGTCGTTAGGGTGCGTCAGGGTGCGTTGTTAGGGTGTGTCAGGGTGTGTCGTTAGGGTGCGTCAGGGTGCGTCGTTAGGGTTCGTCAGGGTGCGTCGTTAGGGTGCGTCAGGGTGCGTTTTTAGGGTACGTCAGGGTGCGTCGTTAGGGTGTGTCAGGGTGTGTCGTTAGGGTGCGTCAGGGTGCGTCGTTAGGGTGCGTCAGGGTGCGTCGTTAGGGTGCGTCAGGGTGCGTCGTTAGGGTGCGTCAGGGTGCGTCGTTAGGGTGCGTCAGGGTGCGTCGTCAGGGTGCGTTGTTAGGGTGCGTCAGGGTGCGTCGTTAGGGTTCGTCAGGGTGTGTCGTTAGGGTGCGTCAGGGTGCGTCGTTAGGGTGCGTCAGGGTGCGTTGTTAGGGTGCGTCAGGGTGCGTCGTTAGGGTGCGTCGTTAGGGTGCGTCAGGGTGCGTCATTAGGGTGCGTCAGGGTGCGTCGTTAGGGTTCGTCAGGGTGCGTCGTTAGGGTGCGTCAGGGTGCGTCGTTAGGGTTCGTCAGGGTGCGTCAGGGTGCGTCGTTAGGGTTCGTCAGGGTGCGTTGTGTCGTCAGGGTGCGTTGTTAGGGTGCGTCAGGGTGCGTCGTTAGGGTTCGTCAGGGCGTGTCGTTAGGGTGCGTCAGGGTGCGTCGTTAGGGATCGTCAGGGTGCGTCGTTAGGGTGCGTCAGGGTGCGTCGTTAGGGTGCGTCAGGGTGCGTCGTTAGGGTGCGTCAGGGTGCGTCGTTAGGGTGCGTCAGGGTGCGTCGTTAGGGTTCGTCAGGGTGCGTAGTTAGGGTGCGTCAGGGTGCGTTGTTAGGGTGCGTCAGGGTGCGTCGTTAGGGTTCGTCAGGGTGCGTCGTTAGGGTTCGTCAGGGTGCGTCGTTAGGGTGCGTCAGGGTGCGTCGTTAGGGTTCGTCAGGGTGCGTCGTTAGGGTGCGTCAGGGTGCGTCGTTAGGGTGCGTCAGGGTGCGTCGTTAGGGTTCGTCAGGGTGCGTTGTGTCGTCAGGGTGCGTTGTTAGGGTGCGTCAGGGTGCGTCGTTAGGGTGCGTCAGGGTGCTTCGTTAGGGTTCGTCAGGGTGCGTCGTTAGGGTGCGTCAGGGTGCGTCGTTAGGGTGCGTCAGGGTGCGTCGTTAGGGTGCGTCAGGGTGCGTCGTTAGGGTTCGTCAGGGTGCGTCGTTAGGGTGCGTCAGGGTGCGTCGTTAGGGTGCGTCAGGGTGCGTCGTTAGGGTGCGTCAGGGTGCGTCGTTAGGGTTCGTCAGGGTGCGTCGTTAGGGTGCGTCAGGGTGCGTCGTTAGGGTTCGTCAGGGTGCGTCGTTAGGGTGCGTCAGGGTGCGTCGTTAGGGTTCGTCAGGGTGCGTCGTTAGGGTTCGTCAGGGTGCGTTGTTAGGGTGTGTCAGGGTGCGTCGTTAGGGTGCGTCAGGGTGCGTCGTTAGGGTCGTCAGGGTGCGTTGTTAGGGTGCGTCAGGGTGCGTCGTTAGGGTGCGTCAGGGTGCGTCGTTAGGGTGCGTCAGGGTGCGTCGTTAGGGTGCGTCAGGGTGCGTCGTTAGGGTGCGTCAGGGTGCGTCGTTAGGGTGCGTCAGGGTGCGTCGTTAGGGTGCGATCAGGGTGCGTCGTTGAGGGTGCGTCGTTAGGGTGCGTCAGGGTGCGTCGTTAGGGTGCGTCAGGGTGCGTCGTTAGGGTTCGTCAGGGTGCGTCGTTAGGGTGCGTCAGGGTGCGTCGTTAGGGTGCGTCAGGGTGCGTCGTTAGGGTTCGTCAGGGTGCGTCGTTAGGGTGCGTCAGGGTGCGTCGTTAGGGTGCGTCAGGGTGCGTCGTTAGGGTGCGTCAGGGTGCGTCGTTAGGGTGCGTCAGGGTGCGTCGTTAGGGTGCGTCAGGGTGCGTCGTTAGGGTTCGTCAGGGTGCGTCGTTAGGGTGCGTCAGGGTGCGTCGTTAGGGTGCGTCAGGGTGCGTCGTTAGGGTGCGTCAGGGTGCGTCGTTAGGGTTCGTCAGGGTGCGTCGTTAGGGTGCGTCGTCAGGGTGCGTCGTTAGGGTTCGTCAGGGTGCGTCGTTAGGGTGCGTCAGGGTGCGTCGTTAGGGTGCGTCAGGGTGCGTCGTTAGGGTGCGTCAGGGTGCGTCGTTAGGGTGCGTCAGGGTGCGTCGTTAGGGTACGTCAGGGTGCGTTGTTAGGGTGCGTCAGGGTGCGTCGTTAGGGTGCGTCAGGGTGCGTCGTTAGGGTTCGTCAGGGTGCGTCGTTAGGGTGCGTCAGGGTGCGTCGTTAGGGTGCGTCAGGGTGCGTCGTTAGGGTTCGTCAGGGTGCGTCGTTAGGGTTCGTCAGGGTGCGTCGTTAGGGTGCGTCAGGGTGCGTCGTTAGGGTGCGTCAGGGTGCGTCGTTAGGGTGCGTCAGGGTGCGTCGTTAGGGTGCGTCAGGGTGCGTCGTTAGGGTTCGTCAGGGTGCGTCGTTAGGGTGCGTCAGGGTGCGTTGTTAGGGTGCGTCAGGGTGCGTCGTTAGGGTTCGTCAGGGTGCGTCGTTAGGGTGCGTCAGGGTGCGTCGTTAGGGTGCGTCAGGGTGCGTCGTTAGGGTGCGTCAGGGTGCGTCGTTAGGGTGCGTCAGGGTGCGTCGTTAGGGTGCGTCAGGGTGCGTCGTTAGGGTGCGTCAGGGTGCGTCGGTTAGGGTCGTACGTCAGGGTGCGTCGTTAGGGTTCGTCAGGGTGCGTCGTTAGGGTGCGTCAGGGTGCGTCGTTAGGGTGCGTCAGGGTGCGTCGTTAGGGTTCGTCAGGGTGCGTCGTTAGGGTTCGTCAGGGTGCGTCGTTAGGGTGCGTCAGGGTGCGTCGTTAGGGTGCGTCAGGGTGCGTCGTTAGGGTGCGATCAGGGTGCGTCGTTAGGGTGCGTCAGGGTGCGTTGTTAGGGTGCGTCAGGGTGCGTCGTTAGGGTGCGTCAGGGTGCGTCGTTAGGGTTCGTCAGGGTGCGTCGTTAGGGTGCGTCAGGGTGCGTTGTTAGGGTGCGTCAGGGTGCGTCGTTAGGGTGCGTCAGGGTGCGTCGTTAGGGTTCGTCAGGGTGCGTCGTTAGGGTGCGTCAGGGTGCGTTGTTAGGGTGCGTCAGGGTGCGTCGTTAGGGTGCGTCAGGGTGCGTCGTTAGGGTGCGTCAGGGTGCGTCGTTAGGGTTCGTCAGGGTGCGTCGTTAGGGTTCGTCAGGGTGCGTCGTTAGGGTGCGTCAGGGTGCGTCGTTAGGGTGCGTCAGGGTGCGTCGTTAGGGTTCGTCAGGGTGCGTCGTTAGGGTGCGTCAGGGTGCGTCGTGTCGTCAGGGTGCGTCGTTAGGGTTCGTCAGGGTGCGTCGTTAGGGTGCGTCAGGGTGCGTCGTTAGGGTTCGTCAGGGTGCGTCGTTAGGGTGCGTCAGGGTGCGTCGTTAGGGTGCGTCAGGGTGCGTCGTTAGGGTTCGTCAGGGTGCGTCGTTAGGGTGCGTCAGGGTGCGTCGTTAGGGTGCGTCAGGGTGCGTCGTTAGGGTTCGTCAGGGTGCGTCGTTAGGGTTCGTCAGGGTGCGTCGTTAGGGTGCGTCAGGGTGCGTCGTTAGGGTTCGTCAGGGTGCGTCGTTAGGGTGCGTCAGGGTGCGTTGTTAGGGTGCGTCAGGGTGCGTCGTTAGGGTTCGTCAGGGTGCGTCGTTAGGGTGCGTCAGGGTGCGTCGTTAGGGTGCGTCGTTAGGGTGCGTCAGGTTAGCGTCGTTCGTCAGGGTGCGTCGTTAGGGTTCGTCAGGGTGCGTCGTTAGGGTGCGTCAGGGTGCGTCGTTAGGGTGCGTCAGGGTGCGTCGTTAGGGTTCGTCAGGGTGCGTTGTGTCGTCAGGGTGCGTTGTTAGGGTGCGTCAGGGTGCGTCGTTAGGGTGCGTCAGGGTGCGTCGTTAGGGTGCGTCAGGGTGCGTCGTTAGGGTGCGTCAGGGTGCGTCATGGTGCTCGTTAGGGTGCGTCGTTAGGGTGCGTCAGGGTGCGTCGTTAGGGTGCGTCAGGGTGCGTCGTTAGGGTGTCGTCAGGGTGCGTCGTTAGGGTGCGATCAGGGTGCGTCGTTAGGGTGCGTCGTTAGGGTGCGTCAGGGTGCGTCGTTAGGGTGCGTCAGGGTGCGTCGTTAGGGTGCGTCAGGGTGCGTCGTTAGGGTGCGTCAGGGTGCGTCGTTAGGGTTCGTCAGGGTGCGTCGTTAGGGTGCGTCAGGGTGCGTCGTTAGGGTGCGTCAGGGTGCGTCGTTAGGGTGCGTCAGGGTGCGTCGTTAGGGTTCGTCAGGGTGCGTCGTTAGGGTGCGTCAGGGTGCGTCGTTAGGGTGCGTCAGGGTGCGTCGTTAGGGTGCGTCAGGGTGCGTCGTTAGGGTGCGTCAGGGTGCGTCGTTAGGGTGCGTCAGGGTGCGTCGTTAGGGTGCGTCAGGGTGCGTCGTTAGGGTGCGTCAGGGTGCGTCGTTAGGGTGCGTCAGGGTGCGTTAGGGTCGTCAGGGTGCGTCGTTAGGGTGCGTCAGGGTGCGTCGTTAGGGTGCGTCAGGGTGCGTCGTTAGGGTGCGTCAGGGTGCGTCGTGTCGTCAGGGTGCGTCGTTAGGGTTCGTCAGGGTGCGTCGTTAGGGTGCGTCAGGGTGCGTCGTTAGGGTGCGTCAGGGTGCGTCGTTAGGGTGCGTCAGGGTGCGTCGTTAGGGTTCGTCAGGGTGCGTCGTTAGGGTGCGTCAGGGTGCGTCGTTAGGGTGCGTCAGGGTGCGTCGTTAGGGTTCGTCAGGGTGCGTCGTTAGGGTGCGTCAGGGTGCGTTGTTAGGGTGCGTCAGGGTGCGTCGTTAGGGTGCGTCAGGGTGCGTCGTTAGGGTTCGTCAGGGTGCGTCGTTAGGGTGCGTCAGGGTGCGTCGTTAGGGTTCGTCAGGGTGCGTCGTTAGGGTGCGTCAGGGTGCGTCGTTAGGGTGCGTCAGGGTGCGTCGTTAGGGTTCGTCAGGGTGCGTTGTGTCGTCAGGGTGCGTTGTTAGGGTGCGTCAGGGTGCGTCGTTAGGGTGCGTCAGGGTGCGTCGTTAGGGTGCGTCAGGGTGCGTCGTTAGGGTGCGTCAGGGTGCGTCGTTAGGGTTCGTCAGGGTGCGTCGTTAGGGTGCGTCAGGGTGCGTCGTTAGGGTGCGTCAGGGTGCGTCGTTAGGGTTCGTCAGGGTGCGTTGTTAGGGTGCGTCAGGGTGCGTTGTTAGGGTGCGTCAGGGTGCGTCGTTAGGGTGCGTCAGGGTGCGTCGTTAGGGTGCGTCAGGGTGCGTCGTTAGGGTGCGTCAGGGTGCGTCGTTAGGGTTCGTCAGGGTGCGTCGTTAGGGTGCGTCAGGGTGCGTCGTTAGGGTTCGTCAGGGTGCGTTGTTAGGGTGCGTCAGGGTGCGTCGTTAGGGTGCGTCAGGGTGCGTCGTTAGGGTGCGTCAGGGTGCGTCGTTAGGGTGCGTCAGGGTGCGTTGTTAGGGTGCGTCAGGGTGCGTCGTTAGGGTGCGTCAGGGTGCGTCGTTAGGGTGCGTCAGGGTGCGTCGTTAGGGTTCGTCAGGGTGCGTCGTTAGGGTGCGTCAGGGTGCGTCGTTAGGGTGCGTCAGGGTGCGTCGTTAGGGTGCGTCAGGGTGCGTCGTTAGGGTCGTCAGGGTGCGTCGTTAGGGTGCGTCAGGGTGCGTCGTTAGGGTGCGTCAGGGTGCGTCGTTAGGGTTCGTCAGGGTGCGTCGTTAGGGTGTGTCAGGGTGCGTCGTTAGGGTGCGTCAGGGTGCGTCGTTAGGGTTCGTCAGGGTGCGTCGTGTCGTCAGGGTGCGTTGTTAGGGTGCGTCAGGGTGCGTCGTTAGGGTGCGTCAGGGTGCGTCGTTAGGGTGCGTCAGGGTGCGTCGTTAGGGTGCGTCAGGGTGCGTCGTTAGGGTGTCGTCAGGGTGCGTCGTTAGGGTGCGTCAGGGTGCGTCGTTAGGGTGCGTCAGGGTGCGTCGTTAGGGTTCGTCAGGGTGCGTTGTGTCGTCAGGGTGCGTTGTTAGGGTGCGTCAGGGTGCGTCGTTAGGGTGCGTCAGGGTGCGTCCTGGTCGTTAGGGTGCGTCGTTAGGGTTCGTCAGGGTGCGTCGTTAGGGTGCGTCAGGGTGCGTCGTTAGGGTGCGTCAGGGTGCGTCGTTAGGGTTCGTCAGGGTGCGTTGTGTCGTCAGGGTGCGTTGTTAGGGTGTGTCAGGGTGCGTCGTTAGGGTGCGTCAGGGTGCGTCGTTAGGGTGCGTCAGGGTGCGTCGTTAGGGTGCGTCAGGGTGCATCCTGTCGTTAGGGTGCGTCGTTAGAGTTCGTCAGGGTGCGTCGTTAGGGTGCGTCAGGGTGCGTCGTTAGGGTGCGTCAGGGTGCGTCTTTAGGGTTCGTCAGGGTGCGTTGTGTCGTCAGGGTGCGTTGTTAGGGTGTGTCAGGGTGCGTCGTTAGGGTGCGTCAGGGTGCGTCCTGTCGTTAGGGTGCGTTGTTAGGGTGCGTCAGGGTGCGTCGTTAGGGTGCGTCAGGGTGCGTCCTGTCGTTAGGGTGCGTCGTTAGGGTTCGTCAGGGTGCGTCGTTAGTGTGCGTCAGGGTGCGTCGTTAGGGTGTGTCAGGGTGCGTCGTTAGGGTGCGATAGGGTGCGTCGTTAGGGTGCGTCGTTAGGGTGAGATAGGGTGCGTCGTTAGGGTTCGTCAGGGTGCGTCGTTAGGGTGCGTCAGGGTGCGTCGTTAGGGTGCGTCAGGGTGCGTCGTTAGGGTTCGTCAGGGTGCGTCGTTAGGTTAGGTCAGGGTGCGTTGTTAGGGTGCGTCAGGGTGCGTCGTTAGGGTGCGTCAGGGTGCGTCGTTAGGGTTCGTCAGGGTGCGTCGTTAGGGTGCGTCAGGGTGCGTCGTTAGGGTTCGTCAGGGTGCGTCGTTAGGGTGCGTCAGGGTGCGTCGTTAGGGTGCGTCAGGGTGCGTCGTTAGGGTTCGTCAGGGTGCGTTGTTAGGGTCGTCAGGGTGCGTTGTTAGGGTGCGTCAGGGTGCGTCGTTAGGGTGCGTCAGGGTGCGTCGTTAGGGTGCGTCAGGGTGCGTCGTTAGGGTGCGTCAGGGTGCGTCGTTAGGGTGCGTCAGGGTGCGTCGTTAGGGTGTCGTCAGGGTGCGTCGTTAGGGTGCGTCAGGGTGCGTCGTTAGGGTGCGTCAGGGTGCGTCGTTAGGGTTCGTCAGGGTGCGTCGTTAGGGTGCGTCAGGGTGCGTCGTTAGGGTGCGTCAGGGTGCGTCGTTAGGGTGCGTCAGGGTGCGTCGTTAGGGTTCGTCAGGGTGCGTCGTTAGGGTTCGTCAGGGTGCGTCGTTAGGGTGCGTCAGGGTGCGTCGTTAGGATGCGTCAGGGTGCGTCGTTAGGGTTCGTCAGGGTGCGTCGTTAGGGTGCGTCAGGGTGCGTCGTTAGGGTTCGTCAGGGTGCGTCGTTAGGGTGCGTCAGGGTGCGTCGTTAGGGTGCGTCAGGGTGCGTCGTTAGGGTTCGTCAGGGTGCGTTGTGTCGTCAGGGTGCGTTGTTAGGGTGCGTCAGGGTGCGTCGTTAGGGTGCGTCAGGGTGCGTCGTTAGGGTCGTCAGGGTGCGTCGTTAGGGTGCGTCAGGGTGCGTCGTTAGGGTGCGTCAGGGTGCGTCGTTAGGGTGCGTCAGGGTGCGTCGTTAGGGTTCGTCAGGGTGCGTTGTGTCGTCAGGGTGCGTTGTTAGGGTGCGTCAGGGTGCGTCGTTAGGGTGCGTCAGGGTGCGTCGTTAGGGTGCGTCAGGGTGCGTCGTTAGGGTGCGTCAGGGTGCGTCCTGTCGTTAGGGTGCGTCGTTAGGGTTCGTCAGGGTGCGTCGTTAGGGTGCGTCAGGGTGCGTCGTTAGGGTGCGTCAGGGTGCGTCGTTAGGGTTCGTCAGGGTGCGTTGTGTCGTCAGGGTGCGTTGTTAGGGTGCGTCAGGGTGCGTCGTTAGGGTGCGTCAGGGTGCGTCGTTAGGGTGCGTCAGGGTGCGTCGTTAGGGTGCGTCAGGGTGCGTCGTTAGGGTGCGTCAGGGTGCGTCGTTAGGGTGCGTCAGGGTGCGTCGTTAGGGTGCGTCAGGGTGCGTCGTTAGGGTGCGTCAGGGTGCGTCGTTAGGGTGCGTCAGGGTGCGTCGTTAGGGTGCGTCAGGGTGCGTCGTTAGGGTGCGTCAGGGTGCGTCGTTAGGGTGCGTCAGGGTGCGTCGTTAGGGTGCGTCAGGGTGCGTCGTTAGGGTGCGTCAGGGTGCGTCGTTAGGGTGCGTCAGGGTGCGTCGTGTCGTTAGGGTGCGTTGTTAGGGTGCGTCAGGGTGCGTCGTTAGGGTGCGTCAGGGTGCGTCGTTAGGGTGCGTCAGGGTGCGTCGTTAGGGTGCGTCAGGGTGCGTCGTTAGGGTTCGTCAGGGTGCGTCGTTAGGGTGCGTCAGGGTGCGTCGTTAGGGTGCGTCAGGGTGCGTCGTTAGGGTTCGTCAGGGTGCGTTGTGTCGTCAGGGTGCGTTGTTAGGGTGCAGTCAGGGTGCGTCAGGGTGCGTCAGGGTGCGTCAGGGTGCGTCCTGTCGTTAGGGTGCGTCGTTAGGGTTCGTCAGGGTGCGTCGTTAGGGTGCGTCAGGGTGCGTCGTTAGGGTGCGTCAGGGTGCGTCGTTAGGGTTCGTCAGGGTGCGTTGTGTCGTCAGGGTGCGTTGTTAGGGTGTGTCAGGGTGCGTCGTTAGGGTGCTGTCAGGGTGCGTCGTTAGGGTGCGTCAGGGTGCGTCGTTAGGGTGCGTCAGGGTGCATCCTGTCGTTAGGGTGCGTCGTTAGAGTTCGTCAGGGTGCGTCGTTAGGGTGCGTCAGGGTGCGTCGTTAGGGTGCGTCAGGGTGCGTCGTTAGGGTTCGTCAGGGTGCGTTGTGTCGTCAGGGTGCGTTGTTAGGGTGTGTCAGGGTGCGTCGTTAGGGTGCGTCAGGGTGCGTCCTGTCGTTAGGGTGCGTTGTTAGGGTGCGTCAGGGTGCGTCGTTAGGGTGCGTCAGGGTGCGTCCTGTCGTTAGGGTGCGTCGTTAGGGTGCGTCAGGGTGCGTCGTTAGGGTGCGTCAGGGTGCGTCGTTAGGGTGCGTCAGGGTGCGTCGTTAGGGTGCGTCAGGGTGCGTCGTTAGGGTGCGTCGTTAGGGTGCGTCAGGGTGCGTCGTTAGGGTTCGTCAGGGTGCGTCGTTAGGGTGCGTCAGGGTGCGTCGTTAGGGTGCGTCAGGGTGCGTCGTTAGGGTTCGTCAGGGTGCGTCGTTAGGGTGCGTCAGGGTGCGTCGTTAGGGTGCGTCAGGGTGCGTCGTTAGGGTGCGTCAGGGTGCGTCGTTAGGGTGCGTCAGGGTGCGTCGTTAGGGTTCGTCAGGGTGCGTTGTGTCGTCAGGGTGCGTTGTTAGGGTGCGTCAGGGTGCGTCGTTAGGGTGCGTCAGGGTGCGTCGTTAGGGTTCGTCAGGGTGCGTCGTTAGGGTGCGTCAGGGTGCGTCGTTAGGGTTCGTCAGGGTGCGTCGTTAGGGTGCGTCAGGGTGCGTCGTTAGGGTGCGTCAGGGTGCGTCGTTAGGGTTCGTCAGGGTGCGTTGTGTCGTCAGGGTGCGTTGTTAGGGTGCGTCAGGGTGCGTCGTTAGGGTGCGTCAGGGTGCGTCCTGTCGTTAGGGTGCGTCGTTAGGGTTCGTCAGGGTGCGTCGTTAGGGTGCGTCAGGGTGCGTCGTTAGGGTGCGTCGTTAGGGTGCGTCAGGGTGCGTCGTTAGGGTTCGTCAGGGTGCGTCGTTAGGGTGCGTCAGGGTGCGTCGTTAGGGTGCGTCAGGGTGCGTCGTTAGGGTGCGTCAGGGTGCGTCGTTAGGGTTCGTCAGGGTGCGTCGCTGTCGTTAGGGTGCGTCGTTAGGGTTCGTCAGGGTGCGTCGTTAGGGTGCGTCAGGGTGCGTCGTTAGGGTGCGTCAGGGTGCGTCGTTAGGGTTCGTCAGGGTGCGTCGTTAGGGTGCGTCAGGGTGCGTCGTTAGGGTGCGTCAGGGTGCGTCGTTAGGGTGCGTCGAGGGTGCGTCGTTAGGGTGCGTCAGGGTGCGTCGTTAGGGTGCGTCAGGGTGCGTCCTGTCGTTAGGGTGCGTCGTTAGGGTTCGTCAGGGTGCGTCGTTAGGGTGCGTCAGGGTGCGTCGTTAGGGTGCGTCAGGGTGCGTCGTTAGGGTTCGTCAGGGTGCGTTGTGTCGTCAGGGTGCGTTGTTAGGGTGTGTCAGGGTGCGTCGTTAGGGTGCGTGGTTGCGTGCGTCAGGGTGCGTCGTTAGGGTGCGTCAGGGTGCGTCGTTAGGGTGCGTCAGGGTGCGTCCTGTCGTTAGGGTGCGTCGTTAGGGTTCGTCAGGGTGCGTCGTTAGGGTGCGTCAGGGTGCGTCGTTAGGGTGCGTCAGGGTGCGTCGTTAGGGTGCGTCAGGGTGCGTTGTGTCGTCAGGGTGCGTCGTTAGGGTGTGTCAGGGTGCGTCGTTAGGGTGCGTCAGGGTGCGTCCTGTCGTTAGGGTGCGTTGTTAGGGTGCGTCAGGGTGCGTCGTTAGGGTGCGTCAGGGTGCGTCGTTAGGGTGCGTCAGGGTGCGTCGTTAGGGTTCGTCAGGGTGCGTCGTTAGGGTGCGTCAGGGTGCGTCGTTAGGGTGCGTCAGGGTGCGTCGTTAGGGTGCGTCAGGGTGCGTCGTTAGGGTGCGTCAGGGTGCGTCGTTAGGGTGCGTCAGGGTGCGTCGTTAGGGTTCGTCAGGGTGCGTCGTTAGGGTGCGTCAGGGTGCGTCGTTAGGGTGCGTCAGGGTGCGTCGTTAGGGTGCGTCAGGGTGCGTTGTGTCGTCAGGGTGCGTTGTTAGGGTGCGTCAGGGTGCGTCGTTAGGGTGCGTCAGGGTGCGTCAGGGTGCGTCGTTAGGGTGCGTCAGGGTGCGTCGTTAGGGTGCGTCAGGGTGCGTCGTGTCGTTAGGGTGCGTCGTTAGGGTGCGTCAGGGTGCGTCGTTAGGGTGCGTCAGGGTGCGTCGTTAGGGTGCGTCAGGGTGCGTCGTTAGGGTTCGTCAGGGTGCGTTGTGTCGTCAGGGTGCGTTGTTAGGGTGTGTCAGGGTGCGTCGTTAGGGTGCGTCAGGGTGCGTCGTTAGGGTGCACTAGGGTGCGTCGTTAGGGTGCGTCAGGGTGCGTCGTTAGGGTGCGTCAGGGTGCGTCGTTAGGGTCGTCAGGGTGCGTCGTTAGGGTTCGTCAGGGTGCGTTGTTAGGGTGCGTCAGGGTGCGTCGTTAGGGTGCGTCAGGGTGCGTCGTTAGGGTGCGTCAGGGTGCGTCGTTAGGGTGCGTCAGGGTGCGTCGTTAGGGTGCGTCAGGGTGCGTCGTTAGGGTGCGTCAGGGTGCGTCGTTAGGGTGCGTGCAGGGTGCGTCGTTAGGGTGCGTCAGGGTGCGTCGTTAGGGTTCGTCAGGGTGCGTCGTTAGGGTGCGTCAGGGTGCGTCGTTAGGGTGCGTCAGGGTGCGTCGTTAGGGTGCGTCAGGGTGCGTCGTTAGGGTTCGTCAGGGTGCGTTGTGTCGTCAGGGTGCGTTGTTAGGGTGCGTCAGGGTGCGTCGTTAGGGTGCGTCAGGGTGCGTCGTTAGGGTGCGTCAGGGTGCGTCGTTAGGGTGCGTCAGGGTGCGTCGTTAGGGTGCGTCAGGGTGCGTCGTTAGGGTGCGTCAGGGTGCGTCGTTAGGGTTCGTCAGGGTGCGTCGTTAGGGTGCGTCAGGGTGCGTCGTTAGGGTGCGTCAGGGTGCGTCGTTAGGGTTCGTCAGGGTGCGTTGTGTCGTCAGGGTGCGTTGTTAGGGTGCGTCAGGGTGCGTCGTTAGGGTGCGTCAGGGTGCGTCGTTAGGGTTCGTCAGGGTGCGTCGTTAGGGTGCGTCAGGGTGCGTCGTTAGGGTGCGTCAGGGTGCGTCGTTAGGGTGCGTCAGGGTGCGTCGTTAGGGTGCGTCAGGGTGCGTCGTTAGGGTGCGTCAGGGTGCGTCGTTAGGGTGCGTCAGGGTGCGTCGTTAGGGTGCGTCAGGGTGCGTCGTTAGGGTTCGTCAGGGTGCGTCGTTAGGGTGCGTCAGGGTGCGTCGTTAGGGTGCGTCAGGGTGCGTCGTTAGGGTTCGTCAGGGTGCGTTGTGTCGTCAGGGTGCGTTGTTAGGGTGTGTCAGGGTGCGTCGTTAGGGTGCGTCAGGGTGCGTCCTGTCGTTAGGGTGCGTTGTTAGGGTGCGTCAGGGTGCGTCGTTAGGGTGCGTCAGGGTGCGTCCTGTCGTTAGGGTGCGTCGTTAGGGTTCGTCAGGGTGCGTCGTTAGGGTGCGTCAGGGTGCGTCGTTAGGGTGCGTCAGGGTGCGTCGTTAGGGTGCGATCAGGGTGCGTCGTTAGGGTGCGTCAGGGTGCGTTGTTAGGGTGCGTCAGGGTGCGTCGTTAGGGTGCGTCAGGGTGCGTCGTTAGGGTGCGTCAGGGTGCGTCGTTAGGGTTCGTCAGGGTGCGTCGTTAGGGTGCGTCAGGGTGCGTCGTTAGGGTGCGTCAGGGTGCGTCGTTAGGGTGCGTCAGGGTGCGTCGTTAGGGTGCGTCAGGGTGCGTCGTTAGGGTGCGTCAGGGTGCGTCGTTAGGTGTGCGTCAGGGTGCGTCGTTAGGGTGCGTCAGGGTGCGTCGTTAGGGTGCGTCAGGGTGCGTCGTTAGGGTGCGTCAGGGTGCGTCCTGTCGTTAGGGTGCGTCGTTAGGGTTCGTCAGGGTGCGTCGTTAGGGTGCGTCAGGGTGCGTCGTTAGGGTGCGTCAGGGTGCGTCGTTAGGGTTCGTCAGGGTGCGTTGTGTCGTCAGGGTGCGTTGTTAGGGTGCGTCAGGGTGCGTCGTTAGGGTGCGTCAGGGTGCGTCGTGTCGTTAGGGTGCGTTGTTAGGGTGCGTCAGGGTGCGTCGTTAGGGTGCGTCAGGGTGCGTCGTTAGGGTTCGTCAGGGTGCGTCGTTAGGGTGCGTCAGGGTGCGTCGTTAGGGTGCGTCAGGGTGCGTCGTTAGGGTTCGTCAGGGTGCGTTGTGTCGTCAGGGTGCGTTGTTAGGGTGCGTCAGGGTGCGTCGTTAGGGTGCGTCAGGGTGCGTCGTTAGGGTGCGTCAGGGTGCGTCGCTGTCGTTAGGGTGCGTCGTTAGGGTTCGTCAGGGTGCGTCGTTAGGGTGCGTCAGGGTGCGTCGTTAGGGTGCGTCAGGGTGCGTCGTTAGGGTTCGTCAGGGTGCGTCGTTAGGGTGTCGTCAGGGTGCGTCGTTAGGGTGCGTCAGGGTGCGTCGTTAGGGTGCGTCAGGGTGCGTCGTGTCGTCAGGGTGCGTCGTTAGGGTGCGTCAGGGTGCGTCGTTAGGGTGCGTCAGGGTGCGTCGTTAGGGTGCGTCAGGGTGCGTCGTTAGGGTTCGTCAGGGTGCGTCGTGTCGTCAGGGTGCGTCGTTAGGGTGTCGTCAGGGTGCGTCGTTAGGGTGCGTCAGGGTGCGTCGTTAGGGTGCGTCAGGGTGCGTCGTTAGGGTGCGTCAGGGTGCGTCGTTAGGGTGCGTCAGGGTGCGTCGTTAGGGTGCGATCAGGGTGCGTCGTTAGGGTTCGTCAGGGTGCGTCGTTAGGGTGCGTCAGGGTGCGTCGTTAGGGTGCGTCAGGGTGCGTCGTTAGGGTGCGTCAGGGTGCGTCGTTAGGGTGTGTCAGGGTGCGTTGTTAGGGTGCGTCAGGGTGCGTCGTTAGGGTGCGTCAGGGTGCGTCGTTAGGGTGCGTCAGGGTGCGTCGTTAGGGTTCGTCAGGGTGCGTTGTGTCGTCAGGGTGCGTTGTTAGGGTGCGTCAGGGTGCGTCGTTAGGGTGCGTCAGGGTGCGTCGTTAGGGTGCGTCAGGGTGCGTCGGTTAGGGTCGTCAGGGTGCGTCGTTAGGGTTCGTCAGGGTGCGTCGTTAGGGTGCGTCAGGGTGCGTCGTTAGGGTGCGTCAGGGTGCGTCGTTAGGGTTCGTCAGGGTGCGTTGTGTCGTCAGGGTGCGTTGTTAGGGTGCGTCAGGGTGCGTCGTTAGGGTGCGTGCTAGGGTGCGTCGTTAGGGTCGTCAGGGTGCGTTAGGGTGCGTCAGGGTGCGTCGTTAGGGTGCGTCAGGGTGCGTCGTTAGGTGCGTCAGGGTGCGTCGTTAGGGTGCGTCAGGGTGCGTCGTTAGGGTGCGTCAGGGTGCGTCGTTAGGGTGCGTCAGGGTGCGTCGTTAGGGTGCGCTAGGGTGCGTCGTTAGGGTGCGTCAGGGTGCGTCGTTAGGGTGCGTCGTTAGGGTGCGTCGTTAGGGTGCGTCAGAGTGCGTCGTTAGGGTGCGTCAGGGTGCGTCGTTAGGGTTCGTCAGGGTGCGTCGTTAGGGTGCGTCAGGGTGCGTCGTGTCGTCAGGGTGCGTTGTTAGGGTGCGTCAGGGTGCGTCGTTAGGGTGCGTCAGGGTGCGTCCTGTCGTTAGGGTGCGTCGTTAGGGTGCGTCAGGGTGCGTCGTTAGGGTGCGTCGTAGGGCGTCAGGGTGCGTCAGGGTGCGTTGTGCGTCAGGGTGCGTCGTTAGGGTGCGTCAGGGTGCGTCGTTAGGGTGCGTCAGGGTGCGTCCTAGGGTGCGTCAGGGTGCGTCGTTAGGGTGCGTCAGGGTGCGTCGTTAGGGTGCGTCAGGGTGCGTCGTTAGGGTGCGTCGTCAGGGTGTGCGTCGTTAGGGTGCGTCAGGGTGCGTCGTTAGGGTGCGTCAGGGTGCGTCGTTAGGGTGCGCTAGGGTGTCGCTAGGGTGCGTCGTTAGGGTGCGTCAGGGTGCGTCGTGCGTAGGGTGCGTCAGGGTGCGTCGTTAGGGTGCGTCAGGGTGCGTCGTTAGGGTTCGTCAGGGTGCGTCGTTAGGGTGCGTCAGGGTGCGTCGTTAGGGTGCGTCAGGGTGCGTCGTTAGGGTGCGTCAGGGTGCGTCGTTAGGGTGCGTCAGGGTGCGTCGTTAGGGTGCGTTAGGGTGCGTCGTTAGGGTGCGTCAGGGTGCGTCGTTAGGGTGCGTCAGGGTGCGTCGTTAGGGTGCGTCAGGGTGCGTCGTTAGGGTGCGTCAGGGTGCGTCGTTAGGGTGCGTCGTTAGGGCGCGTCAGGGTGCGTCGTTAGGGTGCGTCAGGGTGCGTTGTTAGGATGCGCCCTGTACGCACCCTAACGACGCACCCTGACGCACCCTAACGACGCACCCTGACGAACCCTAACGACGCACCCTGACGCACCCTAACGACGCACCCTGACGCACCCTAACAACGCACCCTGACGCACCCTAACGACGCACCCTGACGCACCCTAACGACGCACCCTGACGCACCCTAACGACGCACCCTGACGAACCCTAACGACGCACCCTGACGCACCCTAACGACGCACCCTGACGCACCCTAACAACGCACCCTGACGCACCCTAACGACGCACCCTGACGCACCCTAACGACGCATCCTGACGCACCCTAACGACGCACCCTGACGAACCCTAACGACGAACCCTGACGCACCCTAACGACGCACCCTGACGCACCCTAACGACGCACCCTGACGCACCCTAACGAGGCACCCTGACGAACCCTAACGACGCACCCTATCGCACCCTAACGACGCACCCTAACGACGCACCCTATCGCACCCTAACGACGCACCATGACGCACCCTAACGACGCACCCTGACGCACCCTGACGCACCCTAACAACGCACCCTAACGACACAACGCACCCTGATGCACCCTAACGACGCACCCTGACGCACCCTAACGACGCACCCTGACGCACCCTAACGACGCACCCTGACGCACCCTAACGACGCACCCTGACGCACCCTGACGCACCCTAACGACGCACCCTGACGAACCCTAACGACGCACCCTGACGCACCCTAACGACGCACCCTGACGCACCCTAACGACGCACCCTGACGCACCCTAATGACGCACCCTGACGAACCCTAACGACGCACCCTGACGCACCCTAACGACGCACCCTGACGCACCCTAACGACGCACCCTGACGCACCCTAACGACGCACCCTGACGCACCCTAACGACGCACCCTGACGAACCCTAACGACGCACCCTGACGAACCCTAACGACGCACCCTGACGCACCCTAACGACGCACCCTGACGCACCCTAATGACGCACCCTGACGAACCCTAACGACGCACCCTGACGCACCCTAACGACGCATCCTGACGCACCCTAACGACGCACCCTGACGAACCCTAACGACGCACCCTGACGCACCCTAACGACGCACCCTGACGAACCCTAACGACGCACCCTGACGCACCCTAACGACGCACCCTGACGCACCCTAACAACGCACCCTGACGACACAACGCACCCTGACGAACCCTAACGACGCACCCTGACGCACCCTAACGACGCACCCTGACGCACCCTAACGACGCTCCCTGACGAACCCTAACGACGCACCCTGACGCACCCTAACGACGCACCCTGACGAACCCTAACGACGCACCCTGACGCACCCTAACGACGCACCCTGACGCACCCTAACGACGCACCCTGACGCACCCTAACGACGCACCCTGACGCACCCTAACAACGCACCCTGACGACACAACGCACCCTGACGAACCCTAACGACGCACCCTGACGCACCCTAACGACGCACCCTGACGCACCCTAACAACGCACCCTGACCTAACCTAACGACGCACCCTGACGAACCCTAACGACGCACCCTGACGCACCCTAACGACGCACCCTGACGCACCCTAACGACGCACCCTGACGAACCCTAACGACGCACCCTATCTCACCCTAACGACGCACCCTAACGACGCACCCTATCGCACCCTAACGACGCACCCTGACACACCCTAACGACGCACCCTGACGCACACTAACAACGCACCCTGACGAACCCTAACGACGCACCCTAACGACAGGACGCACCCTGACGCACCCTAACGACGCACCCTGACGCACCCTAACAACGCACCCTAACGACAGGACGCACCCTGACGCACCCTAACGACGCACCCTGACACACCCTAACAACGCACCCTGACGACACAACGCACCCTGACGAACCCTAAAGACGCACCCTGACGCACCCTAACGACGCACCCTGACGCACCCTAACGACGCACCCTGACGAACTCTAACGACGCACCCTAACGACAGGATGCACCCTGACGCACCCTAACGACGCACCCTGACGCACCCTAACGACGCACCCTGACGCACCCTAACGACGCACCCTGACACACCCTAACAACGCACCCTGACGACACAACGCACCCTGACGAACTCTAACGACGCACCCTGACGCACCCTAACGACGCACCCTGACGCACCCTAACGACGCACCCTGACGAACCCTAACGACGCACCCCAACGACAGGACGCACCCTGACGCACCCTAACGACGCACCCTGACGCACCCTAACAACGCACCCTGACGACACAACGCACCCTGACGAACCCTAACGACGCACCCTGACGCACCCTAACGACGCACCCTGACGCACCCTAACGACGCACTCTGACGAACCCTAACGACGCACCCTAACGACAGGACGCACCCTGACGCACCCTAACGACGCACCCTGACGCACCCTAACGACGCACCCTGACGCACCCTAACAACGCACCCTGACGACACAACGCACCCTGACGAACCCTAACGACGCACCCTGACGCACCCTAACGACGCACCCTGACGCACCCTAACGACGCACCCTGACGCACCCTAACGACGCACCCTGACGAACCCTAACGACGCACCCTATCTCACCCTAACGACGCACCCTAACGACGCACCCTATCGCACCCTAACGACGCACCCTGACGCACCCTAACAACGCACCCTGACGACACAACGCACCCTGACGAACCCTAACGACGCACCCTGACGCACCCTAACGACGCACCCTGACGCACCCTAACGACGCACTCTGACGAACCCTAACGACGCACCCTAACGACAGGACGCACCCTGACGCACCCTAACGACGCACCCTGACGCACCCTAACGACGCACCCTGACGCACCCTAACAACGCACCCTGACGACACAACGCACCCTGACGAACCCTAACGACGCACCCTGACGCACCCTAACGACGCACCCTGATGCACCCTAACGACGCACCCTGACGCACCCTAACAACGCACCCTGACCTAACCTAACGACGCACCCTGACGAACCCTAACGACGCACCCTGACGCACCCTAACGACGCACCCTGACGCACCCTAACGACGCACCCTGACGAACCCTAACGACGCACCCTATCTCACCCTAACGACGCACCCTAACGACGCACCCTATCGCACCCTAACGACGCACCCTGACGCACCCTAACGACGCACCCTGACGCACCCTAACGACGCACCCTGACACACCCTAACAACGCACCCTGACGACACAACGCACCCTGACGAACTCTAACGACGCACCCTGACGCACCCTAACGACGCACCCTGACGCACCCTAACGACGCACCCTGACGAACCCTAACGACGCACCCCAACGACAGGACGCACCCTGACGCACCCTAACGACGCACCCTGACGCACCCTAACAACGCACCCTGACGACACAACGCACCCTGACGAACCCTAACGACGCACCCTGACGCACCCTAACGACGCACCCTGACGCACCCTAACGACGCACTCTGACGAACCCTAACGACGCACCCTAACGACAGGACGCACCCTGACGCACCCTAACGACGCACCCTGACGCACCCTAACGACGCACCCTGACGCACCCTAACAACGCACCCTGACGACACAACGCACCCTGACGAACCCTAACGACGCACCCTGACGCACCCTAACGACGCACCCTGACGCACCCTAACGACGCACCCTGACGCACCCTAACGACGCACCCTGACGAACCCTAACGACGCACCCTATCTCACCCTAACGACGCACCCTAACGACGCACCCTGACGCACCCTAACAACGCACCCTGACGACACAACGCACCCTGACGAACCCTAACGACGCACCCTGACGCACCCTAACGACGCACCCTGACGCACCCTAACGACGCACTCTGACGAACCCTAACGACGCACCCTAACGACAGGACGCACCCTGACGCACCCTAACGACGCACCCTGACGCACCCTAACGACGCACCCTGACGCACCCTAACAACGCACCCTGACGACACAACGCACCCTGACGAACCCTAACGACGCACCCTGACGCACCCTAACGACGCACCCTGATGCACCCTAACGACGCACCCTGACGCACCCTAACAACGCACCCTGACCTAACCTAACGACGCACCCTGACGAACCCTAACGACGCACCCTGACGCACCCTAACGACGCACCCTGACGCACCCTAACGACGCACCCTGACGAACCCTAACGACGCACCCTATCTCACCCTAACGACGCACCCTAACGACGCACCCTATCGCACCCTAACGACGCACCCTGACACACCCTAACGACGCACCCTGACGCACACTAACGACGCACCCTGACGAACCCTAACGACGCACCCTAACGACAACGACGCACCCTGACGCACCCTAACGACGCACCCTGACGCACCCTAACAACACACCCTAACGACAGGACGCACACTGACGCACCCTAACGACGCACCCTGACACACCCTAACAACGCACCCTGACGACACAACGCACCCTGACGAACCCTAAAGACGCACCCTGACGCACCCTAACGACGCACCCTGACGCACCCTAACGACGCACCCTGACGAACTCTAACGACGCACCCTGACGCACCCTAACAACGCACCCTGACGACTGACGACGCACCCTGACGCACCCTAACGACGCACCCTGACGCACCCTAACGACGCACCCTGACGAACCCTAACGACGCACCCTGACGCACCCTAACGACGCACCCTGACGAACCCTAACGACGCACCCTGACGCACCCTAACGACGCACCCTGACGCACCCTAACAACGCACCCTGACGACACAACGCACCCTGACGAACCCTAACGACGCACCCTGACGCACCCTAACGACGCACCCTGACGCACCCTAACGACGCTCCCTGACGAACCCTAACGACGCACCCTGACGCACCCTAACGACGCACCCTGACGAACCCTAACGACGCACCCTGACGCACCCTAACGACGCACCCTGACGCACCCTAACGACGCACCCTGACGCACCCTAACGACGCACCCTGACGCACCCTAACAACGCACCCTGACGACACAACGCACCCTGACGAACCCTAACGACGCACCCTGACGCACCCTAACGACGCACCCTGACGCACCCTAACAACGCACCCTGACCTAACCTAACGACGCACCCTGACGAACCCTAACGACGCACCCTGACGCACCCTAACGACGCACCCTGACGCACCCTAACGACGCACCCTGACGAACCCTAACGACGCACCCTATCTCACCCTAACGACGCACCCTAACGACGCACCCTATCGCACCCTAACGACGCACCCTGACACACCCTAACGACGCACCCTGACGCACACTAACAACGCACCCTGACGAACCCTAACGACGCACCCTAACGACAGGACGCACCCTGACGCACCCTAACGACGCACCCTGACGCACCCTAACAACGCACCCTAACGACAGGACGCACCCTGACGCACCCTAACGACGCACCCTGACACACCCTAACAACACACCCTGACGGACCACCACAACGCACCCTGACGAACCCTAAAGACGCACCCTGACGCACCCTAACGACGCACCCTGACGAACTCTAACGACGCACCCTAACGACAGGATGCACCCTGACGCACCCTAACGACGCACCCTGACGCACCCTAACGACGCACCCTGACGCACCCTAACGACGCACCCTGACGCACCCTAACGACGCACCCTGACACACCCTAACAACGCACCCTGACGACACAACGCACCCTGACGAACTCTAACGACGCACCCTGACGCACCCTAACGACGCACCCTGACGCACCCTAACGACGCACCCTGACGAACCCTAACGACGCACCCTATCTCACCCTAACGACGCACCCTAACGACGCACCCTATCGCACCCTAACGACGCACCCTGACACACCCTAACGCACGCACCCTGACGCACACTAACAACGCACCCTGACGAACCCTAACGACGCACCCTAACGACAGGACGCACCCTGACGCACCCTAACGACGCACCCTGACGCACCCTAACAACGCACCCTAACGACAGGACGCACCCTGACGCACCCTAACGACGCACCCTGACACACCCTAACAACGCACCCTGACGACACAACGCACCCTGACGAACCCTAAAGACGCACCCTGACGCACCCTAACGACGCACCCTGACGCACCCTAACGACGCACCCTGACGAACTCTAACGACGCACCCTAACGACAGGATGCACCCTGACGCACCCTAACGACGCACCCTGACGCACCCTAACGACGCACCCTGACGCACCCTAACGACGCACCCTGACACACCCTAACAACGCACCCTGACGACACAACGCACCCTGACGAACTCTAACGACGCACCCTGACGCACCCTAACGACGCACCCTGACGCACCCTAACGACGCACCCTGACGAACCCTAACGACGCACCCCAACGACAGGACGCACCCTGACGCACCCTAACGACGCACCCTGACGCACCCTAACAACGCACCCTGACGACACAACGCACCCTGACGAACCCTAACGACGCACCCTGACGCACCCTAACGACGCACCCTGACGCACCCTAACGACGCACTCTGACGAACCCTAACGACGCACCCTAACGACAGGACGCACCCTGACGCACCCTAACGACGCACCCTGACGCACCCTAACGACGCACCCTGACGCACCCTAACAACGCACCCTGACGACACAACGCACCCTGACGAACCCTAACGACGCACCCTGACGCACCCTAACGACGCACCCTGACGCACCCTAACGACGCACCCTGACGCACCCTAACGACGCACCCTGACGAACCCTAACGACGCACCCTATCTCACCCTAACGACGCACCCTAACGACGCACCCTGACGCACCCTAACGACGCACCCTGACGAACCCTAACGACGCACCCCAACGACAGGACGCACCCTGACGCACCCTAACGACGCACCCTGACGCACCCTAACAACGCACCCTGACGACACAACGCACCCTGACGAACCCTAACGACGCACCCTGACGCACCCTAACGACGCACCCTGACGCACCCTAACGACGCACTCTGACGAACCCTAACGACGCACCCTAACGACAGGACGCACCCTGACGCACCCTAACGACGCACCCTGACGCACCCTAACGACGCACCCTGACGCACCCTAACAACGCACCCTGACGACACAACGCACCCTGACGAACCCTAACGACGCACCCTGACGCACCCTAACGACGCACCCTGATGCACCCTAACGACGCACCCTGACGCACCCTAACAACGCACCCTGACCTAACCTAACGACGCACCCTGACGAACCCTAACGACGCACCCTGACGCACCCTAACGACGCACCCTGACGCACCCTAACGACGCACCCTGACGAACCCTAACGACGCACCCTATCTCACCCTAACGACGCACCCTAACGACGCACCCTATCGCACCCTAACGACGCACCCTGACACACCCTAACGACGCACCCTGACGCACACTAACGACGCACCCTGACGAACCCTAACGACGCACCCTAACGACAGGACGCACCCTGACGCACCCTAACGACGCACCCTGACGCACCCTAACAACGCACCCTAACGACAGGACGCACCCTGACGCACCCTAACGACGCACCCTGACACACCCTAACAACGCACCCTGACGACACAACGCACCCTGACGAACCCTAAAGACGCACCCTGACGCACCCTAACGACGCACCCTGACGCACCCTAACGACGCACCCTGACGAACTCTAACGACGCACCCTAACGACAGGATGCACCCTGACGCACCCTAACGACGCACCCTGACGCACCCTAACGACGCACCCTGACGCACCCTAACGACGCACCCTGACACACCCTAACAACGCACCCTGACGACACAACGCACCCTGACGAACTCTAACGACGCACCCTGACGCACCCTAACGACGCACCCTGACGCACCCTAACGACGCACCCTGACGAACCCTAACGACGCACCCCAACGACAGGACGCACCCTGACGCACCCTAACGACGCACCCTGACGCACCCTAACAACGCACCCTGACGACACAACGCACCCTGACGAACCCTAACGACGCACCCTGACGCACCCTAACGACGCACCCTGACGCACCCTAACGACGCACTCTGACGAACCCTAACGACGCACCCTAACGACAGGACGCACCCTGACGCACCCTAACGACGCACCCTGATGCACCCTAACGACGCACCCTGACGCACCCTAACAACGCACCCTGACGACACAACGCACCCTGACGAACCCTAACGACGCACCCTGACGCACCCTAACGACGCACCCTGACGCACCCTAACGACGCACCCTGACGCACCCTAACGACGCACCCTGACGAACCCTAACGACGCACCCTATCTCACCCTAACGACGCACCCTAACGACGCACCCTATCGCACCCTAACGACGCACCCTGACACACCCTAACGACGCACCCTGACGCACACTAACGACGCACCCTGACGAACCCTAACGACGCACCCTAACGACAGGACGCACCCTGACGCACCCTAACGACGCACCCTGACGCACCCTAACAACGCACCCTAACGACAGGACGCACCCTGACGCACCCTAACGACGCACCCTGACACACCCTAACAACGCACCCTGACGACACAACGCACCCTGACGAACCCTAAAGACGCACCCTGACGCACCCTAACGACGCACCCTGACGCACCCTAACGACGCACCCTGACGAACTCTAACGACGCACCCTAACGACAGGATGCACCCTGACGCACCCTAACGACGCACCCTGACGCACCCTAACGACGCACCCTGACGCACCCTAACGACGCACCCTGACACACCCTAACAACGCACCCTGACGACACAACGCACCCTGACGAACTCTAACGACGCACCCTGACGCACCCTAACGACGCACCCTGACGCACCCTAACGACGCACCCTGACGAACCCTAACGACGCACCCCAACGACAGGACGCACCCTGACGCACCCTAACGACGCACCCTGACGCACCCTAACAACGCACCCTGACGACACAACGCACCCTGACGAACCCTAACGACGCACCCTGACGCACCCTAACGACGCACCCTGACGCACCCTAACGACGCACTCTGACGAACCCTAACGACGCACCCTAACGACAGGACGCACCCTGACGCACCCTAACGACGCACCCTGATGCACCCTAACGACGCACCCTGACGCACCCTAACAACGCACCCTGACGACACAACGCACCCTGACGAACCCTAACGACGCACCCTGACGCACCCTAACGACGCACCCTGACGCACCCTAACGACGCACCCTGACGAACCCTAACGACGCACCCTGACGCACCCTAACGACGCACCCTGACGAACCCTAACGACGCACCCTGACGCACCCTAACGACGCACCCTGACGCACCCTAACGACGCACCCTGACGCACCCTAACAACGCACCCTGACGAACCCTAACGACGCACCCTGACGCACCCTAACGACGCTCCCTGACGCACCCTAACGACGCACCCTGACGCACCCTAACGACGCACCCTGACGAACCCTAACGACGCACCCTGACGCACCCTAACGACGCACCCTGACGCACCCTAACGACGCACCCTGACGCACCCTAACGACGCACCCTGACGCACCCTAACAACGCACCCTGACGCACCCTAACAACGCACCCTGACGAACCCTAACGACGCACCCTGACGCACCCTAACGACGCACCCTGACGCACCCTAACAACGCACCCTGACGCAACCCTAACGACGCACCCTGACGAACCCTAACGACGCACCCTGACGCACCCTAACGACGCACCCTGACGCACCCTAACGACGCACCCTGACGAACCCTAACGACGCACCCTATCTCACCCTAACGACGCACCCTAACGACGCACCCTATCGCACCCTAACGACGCACCCTGACACACCCTAACGACGCACCCTGACGCACACTAACAACGCACCCTGACGAACCCTAACGACGCACCCTAACGACAGGACGCACCCTGACGCACCCTAACGACGCACCCTGACGCACCCTAACAACGCACCCTAACGACAGGACGCACCCTGACGCACCCTAACGACGCACCCTGACACACCCTAACAACGCACCCTGACGACACAACGCACCCTGACGAACCCTAAAGACGCACCCTGACGCACCCTAACGACGCACCCTGACGCACCCTAACGACGCACCCTGACGAACTCTAACGACGCACCCTAACGACAGGATGCACCCTGACGCACCCTAACGACGCACCCTGACGCACCCTAACGACGCACCCTGACGCACCCTAACGACGCACCCTGACACACCCTAACAACGCACCCTGACGACACAACGCACCCTGACGAACTCTAACGACGCACCCTGACGCACCCTAACGACGCACCCTGACGCACCCTAACGACGCACCCTGACGAACCCTAACGACGCACCCCAACGACAGGACGCACCCTGACGCACCCTAACGACGCACCCTGACGCACCCTAACAACGCACCCTGACGACACAACGCACCCTGACGAACCCTAACGACGCACCCTGACGCACCCTAACGACGCACCCTGACGCACCCTAACGACGCACTCTGACGAACCCTAACGACGCACCCTAACGACAGGACGCACCCTGACGCACCCTAACGACGCACCCTGACGCACCCTAACGACGCACCCTGACGCACCCTAACAACGCACCCTGACGACACAACGCACCCTGACGAACCCTAACGACGCACCCTGACGCACCCTAACGACGCACCCTGACGCACCCTAACGACGCACCCTGACGCACCCTAACGACGCACCCTGACGAACCCTAACGACGCACCCTATCTCACCCTAACGACGCACCCTAACGACGCACCCTGACGCACCCTAACGACGCACCCTGACACACCCTAACGACGCACCCTGAAGCACACTAACGACGCACCCTGACGAACCCTAACGACGCACCCTAACGACAAGACGCCCTGACGCACCCTAACGACGCACCCTGACGCACCCTAACAACGCACCCTAACGACAGGACGCACCCTGACGCACCCTAACGACGCACCCTGACACACCCTAACAACGCACCCTGACGACACAACGCACCCTGACGAACTCTAACGACGCACCCTGACGCACCCTAACGACGCACCCTGACGCACCCTAACGACGCACCCTGACGAACCCTAACGACGCACCCCAACGACCAGCGACGCACCCTGACGCACCCTAACGACGCACCCTGACGCACCCTAACAACGCACCCTGACGACACAACGCACCCTGACGAACCCTAACGACGCACCCTGACGCACCCTAACGACGCACCCTGACGCACCCTAACGACGCACTCTGACGAACCCTAACGACGCACCCTAACGACAGCGACGCACCCTGACGCACCCTAACGACGCACCCTGACGCACCCTAACGACGCACCCTGACGCACCCTAACAACGCACCCTGACGACACAACGCACCCTGACGAACCCTAACGACGCACCCTGACGCACCCTAACGACGCACCCTGACGCACCCTAACGACGCACCCTGACGAACCCTAACGACGCACCCTGACGCACCCTAACGACGCACCCTGACGAACCCTAACGACGCACCCTGACGCACCCTAACGACGCACCCTGACGCACCCTAACAACGCACCCTGACGACACAACGCACCCTGACGAACCCTAACGACGCACCCTGACGCACCCTAACGACGCACCCTGACGCACCCTAACGACGCACCCTGACGAACCCTAACGACGCACCCTGACGCACCCTAACGACGCACCCTGACGAACCCTAACGACGCACCCTGACGCACCCTAACGACGCACCCTGACGAACCCTAACGACGAACCCTAACGACGCACCCTGACGCACCCTAACGACGCACCCTGACGACACGACGCACCCTGACGAACCCTAACGACGCACCCTAACGACGCACCCTGACACACCCTAACGACGCACCCTGACGAACCCTAACGACGCACCCTGACGCAACCTAACGACGCACCCTGACGCACCCTAACGACGCACCCTGACGAACCCTAACGACGCACCCTGACGCACCCTAACGACGCACCCTGACGAACCCTAACGACGCACCCTGACGCACCCTAACGACGCACCCTGACGTACCCTAACGACGCACCCTGACGCACCCTAACGACGCACCCTGACGAACCCTAACGACGCACCCTGACGCACCCTAACGACACACCCTGACACACCCTAACAACGCACCCTGACGCACCCTAACGACGCACCCTGACGAACCCTAACGACGCACCCTGACGCACCCTAACGACGCACCATGTCGCACCCTAACGACGCACCCTAACGACGCACCCTATCGCACCCTAACGACGCACCCTGACACACCCTAACGACGCACCCTGACGCACCCTAACGACGCACCCTGACGAACCCTAACGACGCACCCTAACGACAGCGACGCACCCTGACGCACCCTAACGACGCACCCTGACGCACCCTAACAACGCACCCTAACGACAGGACGCACCCTGACGCACCCTAACAACGCACCCTGACGACACAACGCACCCTGACGAACCCTAACGACGCACCCTGACGCACCCTAACGACGCACCCTGACGCACCCTAACGACGCACCCTGACGCACCCTAACGACGCACCCTGACGAACCCTAACGACGCACCCTGACGCACCCTAACGACGCACCCTGACGAACCCTAACGACGCACCCTGACGAACCCTAACGACGCACCCTGACGCACCCTAACAACGCACCCTGACGCACCCTAACGACGCACCCTGACGAACCCTAACGACGCACCCTGACGCACCCTAACGACGCACCCTGACGAACCCTAACGACGCACCCTGACGCACCCTAACGACGCACCCTGACGAACCCTAACGACGCACCCTGACGCACCCTAACGACGCACCCTGACGCACCCTAACGACGCACCCTGACGCACCCTAACGACGCACCCTGACGATCCCTAACGATGCACCCTGACGCACCCTAACGACACACCCTGACGAACCCTAACGACGCACCCTGACGCACCCTAACAACGCACCCTGACGACACAACGCACCCTGACGAACCCTAACGACGCACCCTGACGCACCCTAACGACACACCCTGACGCACCCTAACGACGCACCCTGACGAACCCTAACGACGCACCCTGACGAACGACGCACCCTGACGAACCCTAACGACGCACCCTAACGACGCACCCTGACACACCCTAACGACGCACCCTGACGAACCCTAACGACGCACCCTGACGCACCCTAACGACGCACCCTGACGCACCCTAACGACGCACCCTGACGAACCCTAACGACGCACCCTGACGCACCCTAACGACGCACCCTGACGTACCCTAACAACGCACCCTGACGCACCCTAACGACGCACCCTGACGAACCCTAACGACGCACCCTGACGCACCCTAACGACACACCCTGACACACCCTAACAACGCACCCTGACGCACCCTAACGACGCACCCTGACGAACCCTAACGACGCACCCTAACGACGCACCATGTCGCACCCCAACGACGCACCCTAACGACGCACCCTGACGCACCCTAACGACGCACCCTGACGCACCCTAACGACGCACCCTGACGAACCCTAACGACGCACCCTGACGCACCCTAACGACGCACCCTGACGCACCCTAACGACGCACCCTGACGCACCCTAACGACGCACCCTGACGAACCCTAACGACGCACCCTGACGCACCCTAACGACGCACCCTGACGCACCCTAACGACGCACCCTGACGAACCCTAACAACGCACCCTGACGAACCCTAACGACGCACCCTGACGCACCCTAACGACGCACCCTGACGCACCCTAACGACGCACCCTGACGCACCCTAACGACGCACCCTGACGAACCCTAACGACGCACCCTGACGCACCCTAACGACGCACCCTGACGAACCCTAACGACGCACCCTGACGAACCCTAACGACGCACCCTGACGCACCCTAACAACGCACCCTGACGCACCCTAACGACGCACCCTGACGAACCCTAACGACGCACCCTGACGCACCCTAACGACGCACCCTGACGAACCCTAACGACGCACCCTGACGCACCCTAACGACGCACCCTGACGAACCCTAACGACGCACCCTGACGCACCCTAACGACGCACCCTGACGCACCCTAACGACGCACCCTGACGCACCCTAACGACGCACCCTGACGCATCCCTAACGACGCACCCTGACGCACCCTAACGACACACCCTGACGAACCCTAACGACGCACCCTGACGCACCCTAACAACGCACCCTGACGACACAACGCACCCTGACGAACCCTAACGACGCACCCTGACGCACCCTAACGACACACCCTGACGCACCCTAACGACGCACCCTGACGAACCCTAACGACGCACCCTGACGAACGACGCACCCTGACGAACCCTAACGACGCACCCTAACGACGCACCCTGACACACCCTAACGACGCACCCTGACGAACCCTAACGACGCACCCTGACGCACCCTAACGACGCACCCTGACGCACCCTAACGACGCACCCTGACGAACCCTAACGACGCACCCTGACGAACCCTAACGACGCACCCTGACGAACCCTAACGACGCACCCTGACGCACCCTAACGACGCACCCTGACGTACCCTAACAACGCACCCTGACGCACCCTAACGACGCACCCTGACGAACCCTAACGACGCACCCTGACGCACCCTAACGACACACCCTGACGACACCCTAACAACGCACCCTGACGCACCCTAACGACGCACCCTGACGAACCCTAACGACGCACCCTGACGCACCCTAACGACGCACCATGTCGCACCCCAACGACGCACCCTAACGACGCACCCTATCGCACCCTAACGACGCACCCTGACACACCCTAACGACGCACCCTGACGCACCCTAACAACGCACCCTGACGACACAACGCACCCTGACGAACCCTAACGACGCACCCTGACGCACCCTAACGACACACCCTGACGCACCCTAACGACGCACCCTGACGAACCCTAACGACGCACCCTGACGAACGACGCACCCTGACGAACCCTAACGACGCACCCTAACGACGCACCCTGACACACCCTAACGACGCACCCTGACGAACCCTAACGACGCACCCTGACGCACCCTAACAACGCACCCTGACGCACCCTAACAACGCACCCTGACGAACCCTAACGACGCACCCTGACGCACCCTAACGACGCACCCTGACGCACCCTAACGACGCACCCTGACGAACCCTAACGACGCACCCTGACGCACCCTAACGACGCACCCTGACGCACCCTAACAACGCACCCTGACGAACCCTAACGACGCACCCTGACGCACCCTAACGACGCACCCTGACGAACCCTAACGACGCACCCTGACGAACCCTAACGACGCACCCTGACGCACCCTAACGACGCACCCTGACGCACCCTAACGACACACCCTGACGAACCCTAACGACGCACCCTGACGCACCCTAACGACACACCCTGACGCATCCTAACGACGCACCCTGACGAACCCTAACGACGCACCCTGACGAACGACGCACCCTGAAGAACCCTAACGACGCACCCTAACGACGCACCCTGACGCACCCTAACGACGCACCCTGACGAACCCTAACGACGCACCCTGACGCACCCTAACGACGCACCCTGACGCACCCTAACGACGCACCCTGACGAACCCTAACGACGCACCCTGACGAACCCTAACAACGCACCCTGACGCACCCTAACGACGCACCCTGACGAACCCTAACGACGCACCCTGACGCACCCTAACGACACACCCTGACACACCCTAACAACGCACCCTGACGCACCCTAACGACGCACCCTGACGAACCCTAACGACGCACCCTGACGCACCCTAACGACGCACCATGTCGCACCCCAACGACGCACCCTAACGACGCACCCTATCGCACCCTAACGACGCACCCTGACACACCCTAACGACGCACCCTGACGCACCCTAACAACGCACCCTGACGACACAACGCACCCTGACGAACCCTAACGACGCACCCTGACGCACCCTAACGACACACCCTGACGCACCCTAACGACGCACCCTGACGAACCCTAACGACGCACCCTGACGTACGACGCACCCTGACGAACCCTAACGACGCACCCTAACGACGCACCCTGACACACCCTAACGACGCACCCTGACGAACCCTAACGGCGCACCCTGACGCACCCTAACGACGCACCCTGACGCACCCTAACGACGCACCCTGACGAACCCTAACGACGCACCCTGACGCACCCTAACGACGCACCCTGACGCACCCTAACAACGCACCCTGACGCACCCTAACGACGCACCCTGACGAACCCTAACGACGCACCCTGACGCACCCTAACGACGCACCCTGACGCACCCTAACGACGCACCCTGACGAACCCTAACGACGCACCCTGACGCACCCTAATGACGCACCCTGACGAACCCTAACGACGCACCCTGACGAACCCTAACGACGCACCCTGACGCACCCTAACGACGCACCCTGACGCACCCTAACGACACACCCTGACGAACCCTAACGACGCACCCTGACGCACCCTAACAACGCACCCTGACGACACAACGCACCCTGACGTACCCTAACGACGCACCCTGACGCACCCTAACGACACACCCTGACGCACCCTAACGACGCACCCTGACGAACCCTAACGACGCACCCTGACGAACGACGCACCCTGACGAACCCTAACGACGCACCCTAACGACGCACCCTGACACACCCTAACGACGCACCCTGACGAACCCTAACGACGCACCCTGACGCACCCTAACGACGCACCCTGACGCACCCTAACGACGCACCCTGACGAACCCTAACGACGCACCCTGACGCACCCTAACGACGCACCCTGACGAACCCTAACGACGCACCCTGACGCACCCTAACGACGCACCCTGACGTACCCTAAAAACGCACCCTGACGCACCCTAACGACGCACCCTGACGAACCCTAACGACGCACCCTGACGCACCCTAACGACACACCCTGACACACCCTAACAACGCACCCTGACGCACCCTAACGACGCACCCTGACGAACCCTAACGACGCACCCTGACGCACCCTAACGACGCACCATGTCGCACCCTAACGACGCACCCTAACGACGCACCCTATCGCACCCTAACGACGCACCCTGACACACCCTAACGACGCACCCTGACGCACCCTAACGACGCACCCTGACGAACCCTAACGACGCACCCTAACGACCAGGACGCACCCTGACGCACCCTAACGACGCACCCTGACGCACCCTAACAACGCACCCTAACGAACTAGCGACGCACCCTGACGCACCCTAACGACGCACCCTGACACACCCTAACAACGCACCCTGACGAACCCTAACGACGCACCCTGACGAACCCTAACGACGCACCCTGACGCACCCTAACGACGCACCCTGACGAACCCTAACGACGCACCCTGACGCACCCTAACGACGCACCCTGACGAACCCTAACGACGCACCCTGACGCACCCTAACAACGCACCCTGACGCACCCTAACGACGCACCCTGACGCACCCTAACGACGCACCCTGACGAACCCTAACGACGCACCCTGACGCACCCTAACGACGCACCCTGACGCACCCTAACGACGCACCCTGACGCACCCTAACGACGCACCCTGACGAACCCTAACGACGCACCCTGACGCACCCTAACGACGCACCCTGACGCACCCTAACAACGCACCCTGACGACACAACGCACCCTGACGAACCCTAACGACGCACCCTGACGCACCCTAACGACGCACCCTGACGCACCCTAACGACGCACCCTGACGAACCCTAACGACGCACCCTGACGCACCCTAACGACGCACCCTGACGAACCCTAACGACGCACCCTGACGAACCCTAACGACGCACCCTGACGCACCCTAACAACGCACCCTGACGCACCCTAACGACGCACCCTGACGAACCCTAACGACGCACCCTGACGCACCCTAACGACGCACCCTGACGCACCCTAACGACGCACCCTGACGCACCCTAACGACGCACCCTGACGCACCCTAACGACGCACCCTGACGATCCCTAACGACGCACCCTGACGCACCCTAACGACACGCCCTGACGAACCCTAACGACGCACCCTGACGCACCCTAACAACGCACCCTGACGACACAACGCACCCTGACGAACCCTAACGACGCACCCTGACGCACCCTGACGCACCCTAACGACGCACCCTGACGAACCCTAACGACGCACCCTGACGCACCCTAACGACGCACCCTGACGCACCCTAACAACGCACCCTGACGCACCCTAACGACGCACCCTGACGAACCCTAACGATGCACCCTGACGCACCCTAACGACGCACCCTGACGAACCCTAACGACGCACCCTGACGCACCCTAACGACGCACCCTGACGAACCCTAACGACGCACCCTGACGCACCCTAATGACGCACCCTGACGCACCCTAACGACGCACCCTAACGACGCACCCTGACGCACCCTAACAACGCACCCTGACGCACCCTAACGACGCACCCTGACGCACCCTAACGACACACCCTGACGAACCCTAACGACGCACCCTGACGCACCCTAACAACGCACCCTGACGACGCACCCTGACACACCCTAACAACGCACCCTGACGAACCCTAACGACGCACCCTGGCGCACCCTAACGACGCACCCTGGCGCACCCTAACGACACACCCTGACGAACCCTAACGACGCACCCTAACCGACGCACCCTGACGCACCCTAACGACGCACCCTGACGCACCCTAACAACGTACCCTAACGACAGGACGCACCCTGACGCACCCTAACGACGCACCCTGACGCACCCTAACAACGCACCCTAACGACACAACGCACCCTGACGCACCCTAACGACGCACCCTGACGCACCCTAACGACGCACCCTGACGCACCCTAACAACGCACCCTGACGCACCCTAACGACGCACCCTGACGCACCCTAACGACACACCCTGACGAACCCTAACGACGCACCCTGACGCACCCTAACAACGCACCCTGACGACACAACGCACCCTGACGAACCCTAACGACGCACCCTGACGCACCCTAACGACACACCCTGACGCACCCTAACGACGCACCCTGACGAACCCTAACGACGCACCCTGACGAACGACGCACCCTGACGAACCCTAACGACGCACCCTAACGACGCACCCTGACACACCCTAACGACGCACCCTGACGAACCCTAACGGCGCACCCTGACGCACCCTAACGACGCACCCTGACGCACCCTAACGACGCACCCTGACGAACCCTAACGACGCACCCTGACGAACCCTAACGACGCACCCTGACGCACCCTAACAACGCACCCTGACGCACCCTAACGACGCACCCTGACGAACCCTAACGACGCACCCTGACGCACCCTAACGACGCACCCTGACGCACCCTAACGACGCACCCTGACGCACCCTAACGACGCACCCTGACGCACCCTAATGACGCACCCTGACGAACCCTAACGACGCACCCTGACGCACCCTAACGACGCACCCTGACGCACCCTAACGACGCACCCTGACGCACCCTAACGACGCACCCTGACGCACCCTAATGACGCACCCTGACGAACCCTAACGACGCACCCTGACGCACCCTAACGACGCACCCTGACGCACCCTAACGACGCACCCTGACGCACCCTAACAACGCACCCTGACGACACAACGCACCCTGACGAACCCTAACGACGCACCCTGACGCACCCTAACGACACACCCTGACGCACCCTAACGACGCACCCTGACGAACCCTAACGACGCACCCTGACGACACGACGCACCCTGACGCACCCTAACGACGCACCCTGACGCCCCTTAACGACGCACCCTGACACACCCTAACGACGCACCCTGACGAACCCTAACGACGCACCCTGACGCACCCTAACGACGCACCCTGACGCACCCTAACGACGCACCCTGACGAACCCTAACGACGCACCCTGACGCACCCTAACGACGCACCCTAACGACGCACCCTGACGAACCCTAACGACGCACCCTGACGAACCCTAACGACGCACCCTGACGAACCCTAACGACGCACCCTGACGCACCCTAACGACGCACCCTGACGTACCCTAACAACGCACCCTGACACCCTAACGACGCACCCTGACGAACCCTAACGACGCACCCTGACGCACCCTAACGACACACCCTGACACACCCTAACGACGCACCCTGACGCACCCTAACGACGCACCCTGACGAACCCTAACGACGCACCCTGACGCACCCTAACGACGCACCATGTCGCACCCTAACGACGCACCCTAACGACGCACCCTAGCGCACCCTAACGACGCACCCTGACACACCCTAATGACGCACCCTGACGCACCCTAACGACGCACCCTGACGAACCCTAACGACGCACCCTAACGACAGGACGCACCCTGACGCACCCTAACGACGCACCCTGACGCACCCTAACAACGCACCCTAACGACAGGACGCACCCTGACGCACCCTAACGACGCACCCTGACACACCCTAACAACGCACCCTGACGAACCCTAACGACGCACCCTGACGAACCCTAACGACGCACCCTGACGCACCCTAACGACGCACCCTGACGAACCCTAACGACGCACCCTGACGCACCCTAACGACGCACCCTGACGAACCCTAACGACGCACCCTGACGCACCCTAACAACGCACCCTGACGCACCCTAACGACGCACCCTGACGCACCCTAACGACGCACCCTGACGAACCCTAACGACGCACCCTGACGCACCCTAACGACGCACCCTGACGCACCCTAACGACGCACCCTGACGCACCCTAACGACGCACCCTGACGAACCCTAACGACGCACCCTGACGCACCCTAACGACGCACCCTGACGCACCCTAACAACGCACCCTGACGACACAACGCACCCTGACGAACCCTAACGACGCACCCTGACGCACCCTAACGACGCACCCTGACGCACCCTAACGACGCACCCTGACGAACCCTAACGACGCACCCTGACGCACCCTAACGACGCACCCTGACGAACCCTAACGACGCACCCTGACGAACCCTAACGACGCACCCTGACGCACCCTAACAACGCACCCTGACGCACCCTAACGACGCACCCTGACGAACCCTAACGACGCACCCTGACGCACCCTAACGACGCACCCTGACGCACCCTAACGACGCACCCTGACGAACCCTAACGACGCACCCTGACGCACCCTAACGACGCACCCTGACGATCCCTAACGACGCACCCTGACGCACCCTAACGACACACCCTGACGAACCCTAACGACGCACCCTGACGCACCCTAACAACGCACCCTGACGACACAACGCACCCTGACGAACCCTAACGACGCACCCTGACGCACCCTAACGACACACCCTGACGCATCCTAACGACGCACCCTGACGAACCCTAACGACGCACCCTGACGAACGACGCACCCTGACGAACCCTAACGACGCACCCTAACGACGCACCCTGACACACCCTAACGACGCACCCTGACGAACCCTAACGACGCACCCTGACGCACCCTAACGACGCACCCTGACGCACCCTAACGACGCACCCTGACGAACCCTAACGACGCACCCTGACGCACCCTAACGACGCACCCTGACGAACCCTAACGACGCACCCTGACGCACCCTAACGACGCACCCTGACGTACCCTAACGACGCACCCTGACGCACCCTAACGACGCACCCTGACGCACCCTAACGACGCACCCTGACGCACCCTAACGACACACCCTGACACACCCTAACAACGCACCCTGACGCACCCTAACGACGCACCCTGACGAACCCTAACAACGCACCCTGACGCACCCTAACGACACACCCTGACGCACCCTAACAACGCACCCTGACGCACCCTAACGACGCACCCTGACGCACCTTAACGACGCACCCTGACGCACCCTAACGACGCACCCTGACGCACCCTAACGACGCACCCTGACGATCGCACCCTGACGCACCCTAACGACGCACCCTGCACCCTGACGCACCCTAACGACGCACCCTGACGCACCCTAACGACGCACCCTAACGACAGGACGCACCCTGACGCACCCTAACGACGCACCCTGACGCACCCTAACAACGCACCCTAACGACCTAGCGACGCACCCTGACGCACCCTAACGACGCACCCTGACACACCCTAACAACGCACCCTGACGAACCCTAACGACGCACCCTGGCGCACCCTAACGACGCACCCTGGCGCACCCTAACGACACACCCTGACGAACCCTAACGACGCACCCTAACGACAGGACGCACCCTGACGCACCCTAACGACGCACCCTGACGCACCCTAACAACGTACCCTAACGACAGGACGCACCCTGACGCACCC
>NW_027256094.1:0-58082 GCF_045679555.1 Salvelinus alpinus
ACGCACCCTTACGACGCACCCTGACGAACCCTAACGACGCACCCTGACGAACCCTAACGACGCACCCTGACGCACCCTAACGACGCACCCTGACGCACCCTAACGACGCACCCTGACGCACCCTAACGACGCACCCTGACGCACCCTAACGACGCACCCTGACGCACCCTAACGACGCACCCTGACGCACCCTAACGACGCACCCTGACGACACAACGCACCCTGACGAACCCTAACGACGCACCCTAACGGCGCACCCTGACGCACCCTAACGACGCACCCTGACACACCCTAACGACGCACCCTGACGCACCCTAAAAACGCACCCTGACGACACAACGCACCCTGACGAACCCTAACGACGCACCCTGACGCACCCTAACGACGCACCCTGACGACACAACGCACCCTGACGAACCCTAACGACGCACCCTGACGCGCCGTAACGACGCACCCTAACGGCGCACCCTGACGCACCCTAACGACGCACCCTGACACACCCTAACGACGCACCCTGACGCACCCTAAAAACGCACCCTGACGACACAACGCACCCTGACGAACCCTAACGACGCACCCTGACGCACCCTAACGACACACCCTGACGCACCCTAACGACGCACCCTGACGAACCCTAACGCCGCACCCTGACGCACCCTAACGACGCACCCTGACGAACCCTAACGACGCACCCTAACGACGCACCCTGACACACCCTAACGACGCACCCTGACACACCCTAACGACGCACCCTGACGCACCCTAACAACGCACCCTGACGACACAACGCACCCTGACGAACCCTAACGACGCACCCTGACGCACCCTAACGACACACCCTGACGCACCCTAACGACGCACCCTGACGAACCCTAACGACGCACCCTGACGCACCCTAACGACGCACCCTGACGAACCCTAACGACGCACCCTAACGACGCACCCTGACACACCCTAACGACGCACCCTGACGCACCCTAACAACGCACCCTGATGACACAACGCACCCTGACGAACCCTAACGACGCACCCTATCGCACCCTAACGACGCACCCTGACACACCTTAACAACGCACCCTGACGACACAACGCACCCTGACGAACCCTAACGACGCACCCTGACGCACCCTAACGACGCACCCTGACGCACCCTAACGACGCACCCTGACGAACCCTAACGACGCACCCTAACGACAGGACGCACCCTGACGCACCCTAACGACGCACCCTGACGAACCCTATCGACGCGCCCTGACGAACCCTAACAACGCACCCTGACGACACAACGCACCCTGACGAACCCTAACGACGCACCCTGACGCACCGTAACGACGCACCCTAACGACAGGACGCACCCTGACGCACCCTAACGACGCACCCTGACACACCCTAACAACGCACCCTGACGACACAACGCACCCTGACGAACCCTAACGACGCACCCTGACGCACCCTAACGACGCACCCTGACACACCCTAACGACGCACCCTGACGCACCCTAACAACGCACCCTGACGACACAACGCACCCTGACGAACCCTAACGACGCACCCTGACGAACCCTAACGACGCACCCTGACGCGCCGTAACGACGCACCCTAACGGCGCACCCTGACGCACCCTAACGACGCACCCTGACACACCCTAACGACGCACCCTGACGCACCCTAAAAAAGCACCCTGACGACACAACGCACCCTGACGAACCCTAACGACGCACCCTGACGCACCCTAACGACGCACCCTGACGCACCCTAACGACGCACCCTGACGCACCCTAACGACGCACCCTGACGCACCCTAACGACGCACCCTGACGCATCCTAACGACGCACCCTGACACACCCTAACAACGCACCCTGACGACACAACGCACCCTGACGAACCCTAACGACGCACCCTGACGCGCCGTAACGACGCACCCTAACGGCGCACCCTGACGCACCCTAACGACGCACCCTGACACACCCTAACGACGCACCCTGACGCACCCTAAAAACGCACCCTGACGACACAACGCACCCTGACGAACCCTAACGACGCACCCTGACGCACCCTAACGACACACCCTGACGCACCCTAACGACGCACCCTGACGAACCCTAACGCCGCACCCTGACGCACCCTAACGACGCACCCTGACGAACCCTAACGACGCACCCTAACGACGCACCCTGACACACCCTAACGACGCACCCTGACACACCCTAACGACGCACCCTGATGCACCCTAACAACGCACCCTGACACACCCTAACGACGCACCCTGACGCACCCTAACAACGCACCCTGACGACACAACGCACCCTGACGAACCCTAACGACGCACCCTGACGCACCCTAACGACACACCCTGACGCACCCTAACGACGCACCCTGACGAACCCTAACGACGCACCCTGACGCACCCTAACGACGCACCCTGACACACCCTAACGACGCACCCTGACGCACCCTAACAACGCACCCTGACGACACAACGCACCCTGACGAACCCTAACGACGCACCCTGACGCACCCTAACGACACACCCTGACGCACCCTAACGACGCACCCTGACGAACCCTAACGACGCACCCTGACGCACCCTAACGACGCACCCTGACGAACCCTAACGACGCACCCTAACGACGCACCCTGACACACCCTAACGACGCACCCTGACGCACCCTAACAACGCACCCTGATGACACAACGCACCCTGACGAACCCTAACGACGCACCCTATCGCACCCTAACGACGCACCCTGACACACCTTAACAACGCACCCTGACGACACAACGCACCCTGACGAACCCTAACGACGCACCCTGACGCACCCTAACGACGCACCCTGACGCACCCTAACGACGCACCCTGACGAACCCTAACGACGCACCCTAACGACAGGACGCACCCTGACGCACCCTAACGACGCACCCTGACGAACCCTATCGACGCGCCCTGACGAACCCTAACAACGCACCCTGACGACACAACGCACCCTGACGAACCCTAACGACGCACCCTGACGCACCGTAACGACGCACCCTAACGACAGGACGCACCCTGACGCACCCTAACGACGCACCCTGACACACCCTAACAACGCACCCTGACGACACAACGCACCCTGACGAACCCTAACGACGCACCCTGACGCACCCTAACGACGCACCCTGACACACCCTAACGACGCACCCTGACGCACCCTAACAACGCACCCTGACGACACAACGCACCCTGACGAACCCTAACGTCGCACCCTGACGAACCCTAACGACGCACCCTGACGCGCCGTAACGACGCACCCTAACGGCGCACCCTGACGCACCCTAACGACGCACCCTGACACACCCTAACGACGCACCCTGACGCACCCTAAAAACGCACCCTGACGACACAACGCACCCTGACGAACCCTAACGACGCACCCTGACGCACCCTAACGACACACCCTGACGCACCCTAACGACGCACCCTGACACACCCTAACGACGCACCCTGACGCACCCTAACAACGCAACCTGACGACACAACGCACCCTGACGAACCCTAACGACGCACCCTGACGCACCCTAACGACACACCCTGACGCACCCTAACGACGCACCCTGACGAACCCTAACGACGCACCCTGACGCACCCTAACGACGCACCCTGACGAACCCTAACGACGCACCCTGACGCACCCTAACGACGCACCCTGACGCACCCTAACGACGCACCCTGACGCACCCTAACGACGCACCCTGACGCACCCTAACGACGCACCCTGACGCACCCTAACGACGCACCCTGACACACCCTAACAACGCACCCTGACGACACAACGCACCCTGACGAACCCTAACGACGCACCCTGACGCGCCGTAACGACGCACCCTAACGGCGCACCCTGACGCACCCTAACGACGCACCCTGACTAACCCTAACGACGCACCCTGACGCACCCTAAAAACGCACCCTGACGACACAACGCACCCTGACGAACCCTAACGACGCACCCTGACGCACCCTAACGACACACCCTGACGCACCCTAACGACGCACCCTGACGAACCCTAACGCCACACCCTGACGCACCCTAACGACGCACCCTGACGAACCCTAACGACGCACCCTAACAACGCACCCTAACGACGCACCCTGACGCACCCTAACGACGCACCCTGACGCACCCTAACGACGCACCCTGACGCACCCTAACGACGCACCCTGACGCACCCTAACGACGCACCCTGACACACCCTAACAACGCACCCTGACGACACAACGCACCCTGACGAACCCTAACGACGCACCCTGACGCGCCGTAACGACGCACCCTAACGGCGCACCCTGACGCACCCTAACGACGCACCCTGACACACCCTAACGACGCACCCTGACGCACCCTAAAAACGCACCCTGACGACACAACGCACCCTGACGAACCCTAACGACGCACCCTGACGCACCCTAACGACACACCCTGACGCACCCTAACGACGCACCCTGACGAACCCTAACGCCGCACCCTGACGCACCCTAACGACGCACCCTGACGAACCCTAACGACGCACCCTAACGACGCACCCTGACACACCCTAACGACGCACCCTGACGAACCCTAACGACGCACCCTGACGCACCCTAACAACGCACCCTGATGACACAACGCACCCTGACGAACCCTAACGACGCACCCTATCGCACCCTAACGACGCACCCTGACACACCTTAACAACGCACCCTGACGACACAACGCACCCTGACGAACCCTAACGACGCACCCTGACGCACCCTAACGACGCACCCTGACGAACCCTAACGACGCACCCTAACGACAGGACGCACCCTGACGCACCCTAACGACGCACCCTGACGAACCCTATCGACGCGCCCTGACGAACCCTAACAACGCACCCTGACGACACAACGCACCCTGACGAACCCTAACGACGCACCCTGACGCACCGTAACGACGCACCCTAACGACAGGACGCACCCTGACGCACCCTAACGACGCACCCTGACACACCCTAACAACGCACCCTGAAGACACAACACACCCTGACGAACCCTAACGACGCACCCTGATGCACCCTAACGACGCACCCTGACACACCCTAACGACGCACCCTGACGCACCCTAACAACGCACCCTGACGACACAAAGCACCCTGACGAACCCTAACGACGCACCCTGACGAACCCTAACGACGCACCCTGACGCGCCGTAACGACGCACCCTAACGGCGCACCCTGACGCACCCTAACGACGCACCCTGACACACCCTAACGACGCACCCTGACGCACCCTAAAAACGCACCCTGACGACACAACGCACCCTGACGAACCCTAACGACGCACCCTGACGCACCCTAACGACACACCCTGACGCACCCTAACGACGCACCCTGACACACCCTAACGACGCACCCTGACGCACCCTAACAACGCAACCTGACGACACAACGCACCCTGACGAACCCTAACGACGCACCCTGACGCACCCTAACGACACACCCTGACGCACCCTAACGACGCACCCTGACGAACCCTAACGACGCACCCTGACGCACCCTAACGACGCACCCTGACGAACCCTAACGACGCACCCTAACGACGCACCCTGATACACCCTAACGACGCACCCTGACGAACCCTAACGACGCACCCTGACGCACCCTAACGATGCACCCTGACGAACCCTAACGACGCACCCTGACGAACCCTAACGACGCACCCTGACGCACCCTAACGACGCACCCTGACGCACCCTTACGACGCACCCTGACGAACCCTAACGACGCACCCTGACGAACCCTAACGACGCACCCTGACGCACCCTAACGACGCACCCTGACGCACCCTAACGACGCACCCTGACGCACCCTAACGACGCACCCTGACGCACCCTAACGACGCACCCTGACGCACCCTAACGACGCACCCTGACGCACCCTAACGACGCACCCTGACACACCCTAAAAACGCACCCTGACGACACAACGCACCCTGACGAACCCTAACGACGCACCCTGACGCGCCGTAACGACGCACCCTAACGGCGCACCCTGACGCACCCTAACGACGCACCCTGACACACCCTAACGACGCACCCTGACGCACCCTAAAAACGCACCCTGACGACACAACGCACCCTGACGAACCCTAACGACGCACCCTGACGCACCCTAACGACACACCCTGACGCACCCTAACGACGCACCCTGACGAACCCTAACGCCGCACCCTGACGCACCCTAACGACGCACCCTGACGAACCCTAACGACGCAACCTAACGACGCACCCTGACACACCCTAACGACGCACCCTGACACACCCTAACGACGCACCCTGACGCACCCTAACAACGCACCCTGACGACACAACGCACCCTGACGAACCCTAACGACGCACCCTGACGCACCCTAACGACACACCCTGACGCACCCTAACGACGCACCCTGACGAACCCTAACGACGCACCCTGACGCACCCTAACGACGCACCCTGACGAACCCTAACGACGCACCCTAACGACGCACCCTGACACACCCTAACGACGCACCCTGACGCACCCTAACAACGCACCCTGATGACACAACGCACCCTGACGAACCCTAACGACGCACCCTATCGCACCCTAACGACGCACCCTGACACACCTTAACAACGCACCCTGACGACACAACGCACCCTGACGAACCCTAACGACGCACCCTGACGCACCCTAACGACGCACCCTGACGCACCCTATCGACGCGCCCTGACGAACCCTAACAACGCACCCTGACAACACAACGCACCCTGACGAACCCTAACGACGCACCCTGACGCACCGTAACGACGCACCCTAACGACAGGACGCACCCTGACGCACCCTAACGACGCACCCTGACACACCCTAACAACGCACCCTGACGACACAACGCACCCTGACGAACCCTAACGACGCACCCTGACGCACCCTAACGACGCACCCTGACACACCCTAACGACGCACCCTGACGCACCCTAACAACGCACCCTGACGACACAACGCACCCTGACGAACCCTAACGACGCACCCTGACGAACCCTAACGACGCACCCTGACGCGCCGTAACGACGCACCCTAACGGCGCACCCTGACGCACCCTAACGACGCACCCTGACACACCCTAACGACGCACCCTGACGCACCCTAAAAACGCACCCTGACGACACAACGCACCCTGACGAACCCTAACGACGCACCCTGACGCACCCTAACGACACACCCTGACGCACCCTAACGACGCACCCTGACACACCCTAACGACGCAGCCTGACGCACCCTAACAACGCACCCTGACGACACAACGCACCCTGACGAACCCTAACGACGCACCCTGACGCACCCTAACGACACACCCTGACGCACCCTAACGACGCACCCTGACGAACCCTAACGACGCACCCTGACGCACCCTAACGACGCACCCTGACGAACCCTAACGACGCACCCTGACGCACCCTAACGACGCACCCTGACGCACCCTAACGACGCACCCTGACGCACCCTAACGACGCACCCTGACGCACCCTAACGACGCACCCTGACGCACCCTAACGACGCACCCTGACACACTCTAACAACGCACCCTGACGACACAACGCACCCTGACGAACCCTAACGACGCACCCTGACGCACCCTAACGGCTAACGGCGCACCCTGACGCACCCTAACGACGCACCCTGACGCACCCTAACGACGCTAACTGACGCACCCTGACGACACAACGCACCCTGACGAACCCTAACGACGCACCCTGACGCACCCTACACCCTGACGCACCCTAACGACGCACCCTGACGAACCCTAACGCCGCACCCTGACGCACCCTAACGACGCACCCTGACGAACCCTAACGACGCACCCTAACGACGCACCCTGACACACCCTAACGACGCACCCTGACGAACCCTAACGACGCACCCTGACGCACCCTAACGACGCACCCTAACAACGCACCCTAACGACGCACCCTGATGAACCCTAACGACGCACCCTGACGAACCCTAACGACGCACCCTGACGCACCCTAACGATGCACCCTGACGAACCCTAACGACGCACCCTGACGAACCCTAACGACGCACCCTGACGCACCCTAACGACGCACCCTGACGCACCCTTACGACGCACCCTGACGAACCCTAACGACGCACCCTGACGCACCCTAACGACGCACCCTGACGCACCCTAACGACGCACCCTGACGCACCCTAACGACGCACCCTGACGCACCCTAACGACGCACCCTGACGCACCCTAACGACGCACCCTGACGCACCCTAACGACGCACCCTGACGCACCCTAACGACGCACCCTGACACACCCTAACAACGCACACCTGACGACACAACGCACCCTGACGAACCCTAACGACGCACCCTGACGCGCCGTAACGACGCACCCTAACGGCGCACCCTGACGCACCCTAACGACGCACCCTGACACACCCTAACGACGCACCCTGACGCACCCTAAAAACGCACCCTGACGACACAACGCACCCTGACGAACCCTAACGACGCACCCTGACGCACCCTAACGACGCACCCTGACGCACCCTAACGACGCACCCTGACGAACCTTAACGCCGCACCCTGACGCACCCTAACGACGCACCCTGACGAACCCTAACGACGCACCCTAACGACGCACCCTGACACACCCTAACGACGCACCCTGACACACCCTAACGACGCACCCTGACGCACCCTAACAACGCACCCTGACGACACAACGCACCCTGACGAACCCTAACGACGCACCCTGACGCACCCTAACGACACACCCTGACGCACCCTAACGACGCACCCTGACGAACCCTAACGACGCACCCTGACGCACCCTAACGACGCACCCTGACGAACCCTAACGACGCACCCTAACGACGCACCCTGACACACCCTAACGACGCACCCTGACGCACCCTAACAACGCACCCTGATGACACAACGCACCCTGACGAACCCTAACGACGCACCCTATCGCACCCTAACGACGCACCCTGACACACCTTAACAACGCACCCTGACGACACAACGCACCCTGACGAACCCTAACGACGCACCCTGACGCACCCTAACGACGCACCCTGACGCACCCTAACGACGCACCCTGACGAACCCTAACGACGCACCCTAACGACAGGACGCACCCTGACGCACCCTAACGACGCACCCTGACGAACCCTATCGACGCGCCCTGACGAACCCTAACAACGCACCCTGACGACACAACGCACCCTGACGAACCCTAACGACGCACCCTGACGCACCGTAACGACGCACCCTAACGACAGGACGCACCCTGACGCACCCTAACGACGCACCCTGACACACCCTAACAACGCACCCTGACGACACAACGCACCCTGACGAACCCTAACGACGCACCCTGACGCACCCTAACGACGCACCCTGACACACCCTAACGACGCACCCTGACGCACCCTAACAACGCACCCTGACGACACAACGCACCCTGACGAACCCTAACGACGCACCCTGACGAACCCTAACGACGCACCCTGACGCGCCGTAACGACGCACCCTAACGGCGCACCCTGACGCACCCTAACGACGCACCCTGACACACCCTAACGACGCACCCTGATGCACCCTAAAAACGCACCCTGACGACACAACGCACCCTGACAAACCCTAACGACGCACCCTGACGCACCCTAACGACACACCCTGACGCACCCTAACGACGCACCCTGACACACCCTAACGACGCACCCTGACGCACCCTAACAACGCAACCTGACGACACAACGCACCCTGACGAACCCTAACGACGCACCCTGACGCACCCTAACGACACACCCTGACGCACCCTAACGACGCACCCTGACGAACCCTAACGACGCACCCTGACGCACCCTAACGACGCACCCTGACGAACCCTAACGACGCACCCTAACGACGCACCCTGATACACCCTAACGACGCACCCTGACGAACCCTAACGACGCACCCTGACGCACCCTAACGATGCACCCTGACGAACCCTAACGACGCACCCTGACGAACCCTAACGACGCACCCTGACGCACCCTAACGACGCACCCTGACGCACCCTTACGACGCACCCTGACGAACCCTAACGACGCACCCTGACGAACCCTAACGACGCACCCTGACGCACCCTAACGACGCACCCTGACGCACCCTAACGACGCACCCTGACGCACCCTAACGACGCACCCTGACGCACCCTAACGACGCACCCTGACACACCCTAACAACGCACCCTGACGACACAACGCACCCTGACGAACCCTAACGACGCACCCTGACGCGCCGTAACGACGCACCCTAACGGCGCACCCTGACGCACCCTAACGACGCACCCTGACACACCCTAACGACGCACCCTGACGCACCCTAAAAACGCACCCTGACGACACAACGCACCCTGACGAACCCTAACGACGCACCCTGACGCACCCTAACGACACACCCTGACGCACCCTAACGACGCACCCTGATGAACCCTAACGCCGCACCCTGACGCACCCTAACGACGCACCCTGACGAACCCTAACGACGCACCCTGACGCACCCTAACGACGCACCCTGACGAACCCTAACGACGCACCCTGACGCACCCTAACGACGCACCCTAACAACGCACCCTAACGACGCACCCTGATGAACCCTAATGACGCACCCTGACGCACCCTAACGACGCACCTTGACGAACCCTAACGACGCACCCTGACGCACCCTAACGATGCACCCTGACTCACCCTAACAACGCAACCTGACGAACCCTAACGACGCACCCTGACGCACCCTAACGACGCACCCTGACGCAGCCTAACGACAGGACGCACCCTGACGCACCCTAACGACGCACCCTGACACACCCTAACAACGCACCCTGACGACTCAACGCACCCTGACGAACCCTAACGACGCACCCTGACGCACCGTAACGACGCACCCTAACGACAGGACGCACCCTGACGCACCCTAACGACGCACCCTGACACACCCTAACAACGCACCCTGATGACACAACGCACCCTGACGAACCCTAACGACGCACCCTGACGCACCCTAACGACGCACCCTGACGCACCCTAACAACGCACCCTGACGACACAACGCACCCTGACGAACCCTAACGACGCACTCTGACGCACCCTAACGACACACCCTGACGCACCCTAACGACGCACCCTGACGAACCCTAACGACGCACCCTGACGCACCCTAACGACGCACCCTGACGAACCCTAACAACGCAACCTGACGCACCCTAACGACGCACCCTGACGAACCCTAACAACGCACCCTGACGCACCCTAACGACGCACCCTGACGCACCCTAACGACGCACCTTGACGAACCCTAACGACGCACCCTGACGCACCCTAACGATGCACCCTGACTCACCCTAACAACGCAACCTGACGAACCCTAACGACGCACCCTGACGAACCCTAACAACGCACCCTGACGCACCCTAACGACGCACCCTGACGCACCCTAACGATGCACCCTGACGAACCCTAACGACGCACCCTATCGCACCCTAACGACGCACCCTAACGACAGGACGCACCCTGACGCACCCTAACGACGCACCCTGACACACCCTAACAACGCACCCTGACGACTCTAACGCACGCACCCTGACGCACCGTAACGACACACCCTAACGACAGGACGCACCCTGACGCACCCTACCGACGCACCCTGACGACACAACGCACCCTGACGAACCCTAACGACGCACTCTGACGCACCCTAACGACACACCCTGACGCACCCTAACGACGCACCCTGACGAACCCTAACGACGCACCCTGACGCACCCTAACGACGCACCCTGACGAACCCTAACGACGCACCCTAACGACGCACCCTGACACACCCTAACGACGCACCCTGACGAACCCTAACGACGCACCCTGACGCACCCTAACGATGCACCCTGACGCACCCTAACGACGCACCCTGACGAACCCTAACGACGCACCCTGACGCACCCTAACGACGCACCCTGACGCACCCTAACGACGCACCCTGACGAACCCTAACGACGCACCCTGACTCACCCTAACGACGCACCCTGACGCACCCTAACGACGCACCCTGACGCACCCTAACGACGCACCCTGACGCACCCTAACGACGCACCCTGACGCACCCTAACGACGCACCCTGACGACACAACGCACCCTGACGAACCCTAACGACGCACCCTGACGCACCCTAACGACGCACCCTGACGCACCCTAACGACGCACCCTGACGCACCCTAACGACGCACCCTGACGCACCCTAACGACGCACCCTGACACACCCTAACAACGCACCCTGACGACACAACGCACCCTGACTCACCCTAACGACGCACCCTGACGCACCGTAACGACGCACCCTAACGGCGCACCCTGACGCACCCTAACGACGCACCCTGACTCACCCTAACGACGCACCCTGACGCACCCTAACAACGCACCCTGACGACACAACGCACCCTGACGAACCCTAACGACGCACCCTGACGCACCCTAACGACACACCCTGACGCACCCTAACGACGCACCCTGACGAACCCTAACGACGCACCCTGACGCACCCTAACGACGCACCCTGACGAACCCTAACGACGCACCCTAACGACGCACCCTGACACACCCTAACGACGCACCCTGACGCACCCTAACAACGCACCCTGATGACACAACGCACCCTGACGAACCCTAACGACGCACCCTATCGCACCCTAACGACGCACCCTGACACACCTTAACAACGCACCCTGACGACACAACGCACCCTGACGAACCCTAACGACGCACCCTGACGCACCCTAACGACGCACCCTGACGCACCCTAACGACGCACCCTGACGAACCCTAACGACGCACCCTAACGACAGGACGCACCCTGACGCACCCTAACGACGCACCCTGACGAACCCTAACGATGCGCCCTGACGAACCCTAACAACGCACCCTGACGACACAACTCACCCTGACGAACCCTAACGACGCACCCTGACGCACCGTAACGACGCACCCTAACGACAGGACGCACCCTGACGCACCCTAACGACGCACCCTGACACACCCTAACAACGCACCCTGACGACACAACGCACCCTGACGAACCCTAACGACGCACCCTGACGCACCCTAACGACGCACCCTGACACACCCTAACGACACACCCTGACGCACCCTAACAATGCACCCTGACGACACAACGCACCCTGACGAACCCTAACGACGCACCCTGACGAACCCTAACGACGCACCCTGACGCGCCGTAACGACGCACCCTAACGGCGCACCCTGACGCACCCTAACGACGCACCCTGACACACCCTAACGACGCACCCTGACGCACCCTAAAAACGCACCCTGACGACACAACGCACCCTGACGAACCCTAACGACGCACCCTGACGCACCCTAACGACACACCCTGACGCACCCTAACGACGCACCCTGACGAAAGCCTAACGCCGCACCCTGACGCACACTAACGACGCACCCTGACGAACCCTAACGACGCAACCTAACGACGCACCCTGACACACCCTAACGACGCACCCTGACGAACCCTAACGACGCACCCTGACGCACCCTAACGACGCACCCTGACGCACCCTAACGACGCACCCTGACGCACCCTAACAACGCTCCCTGACGACACAACGCACCCTGACGAACCCTAACGACGCACCCTATCGCACCCTAACGACGCACCCTGACACACCTTAACAACGCACCCTGACGACACAACGCACCCTGACGAACCCTAACGACGCACCCTGACGCACCCTAACGACGCACCCTGACGCACCCTAACGACGCACCCTGACGAACCCTAACGACGTACCCTAACGACAGGACACACCCTGACGCACCCTAACGACGCACCCTGACGAACCCTAACGACGCGCCCTGACGAACCCTAACAACGCACCCTGACGACACAACGCACCCTGACGAACCCTAACGACGCACCCTGACGCACCGTAACGACGCACCCTAACGACAGGACGCACCCTGACGCACCCTAACGACGCACCCTGACACACCCTAACAACGCACCCTGACGACACAACGCACCCTGACGAACCCTAACGACGCACCCTGACGCACCCTAACGACGCACCCTGACACACCCTAACGACGCACCCTGACGCACCCTAACAGCACCCTGACGCACCCTAACAACGCACCCTAACGACAGGACGCACCCTGACGCACCCTAACGACGCACCCTGACACACCCTAACAACGCACCCTGACGACACAACGCACCCTGACGAACCCTAACGACGCACCCTGACGCACCCTAACGACGCACCCTGACGCACCCTAACAACACACCCTGACGAACCCTAACGACGCACCCTAACGACAGGACGCACCCTGACGCACCCTAACGACGCACCCTGACGCACCCTAACAACGCACCCTAACAACAGAACGCACCCTGACGCACCCTGACGCACCCTGACGCACCCTAACAACGCACCCTAACGACACAACGCACCCTGACGCACCCTAACGACGCACCCTGACGCACCCTAAAGACGCACCCTGACGCACCCTAACGACGCACCCTAACGACGCACCCTGACGCACCCTAACAACGCACCCTGACGACACAACGCACCCTGACGAACCCTAACGACGCACCCTGACGCACCCTAACGACGCACCCTGACACACCCTAACGACACACCCTGACGCACCCTAACAACGCACCCTGACGACACAACGCACCCTGACGAACCCTAACGACGCACCCTGACGAACCCTAACGACGCACCCTGACGCGCCGTAACGACGCACCCTAACGGCGCACCCTGACGCACCCTAACGACGCACCCTGACACACCCTAACGACGCACCCTGACGCACCCTAAAAACGCACCCTGACGACACAACGCACCCTGACGAACCCTAACGACGCACCCTGACGCACCCTAACGACACACCCTGACGCACCCTAACGACGCACCCTGACGAAAGCCTAACGCCGCACCCTGACGCACACTAACGACGCACCCTGACGAACCCTAACGACGCAACCTAACGACGCACCCTGACACACCCTAACGACGCACCCTGACGAACCCTAACGACGCACCCTGACGCACCCTAACGACGCACCCTGACGCACCCTAACGACGCACCCTGACGCACCCTAACAACGCACCCTGACGACACAACGCACCCTGACGAACCCTAACGACGCACCCTATCGCACCCTAACGACGCACCCTGACACACCTTAACAACGCACCCTGACGACACAACGCACCCTGACGAACCCTAACGACGCACCCTGACGCACCCTAACGACGCACCCTGACGCACCCTAACGACGCACCCTGACGAACCCTAACGACGTACCCTAACGACAGGACACACCCTGACGCACCCTAACGACGCACCCTGACGAACCCTAACGACGCGCCCTGACGAACCCTAACAACGCACCCTGACGACACAACGCACCCTGACGAACCCTAACGACGCACCCTGACGCACCGTAACGACGCACCCAAACGACAGGACGCACCCTGACGCACCCTAACGACGCACCCTGACACACCCTAACAACGCACCCTGACGACACAACGCACCCTGACGAACCCTAACGACGCACCCTGACGCACCCTAACGACGCACCCTGACACACCCTAACGACGCACCCTGACGCACCCTAACAGCACCCTGACGCACCCTAACAACGCACCCTAACGACAGGACGCACCCTGACGCACCCTAACGACGCACCCTGACACACCCTAACAACGCACCCTGACGACACAACGCACCCTGACGAACCCTAACGACGCACCCTGACGCACCCTAACGACGCACCCTGACGCACCCTAACGACACACCCTGACGAACCCTAACGACGCACCCTAACGACAGGACGCACCCTGACGCACCCTAACGACGCACCCTGACGCACCCTAACAACGCACCCTAACAACAGAACGCACCCTGACGCACCCTGACGCACCCTGACGCACCCTAACAACGCACCCTAACGACACAACGCACCCTGACGCACCCTAACGACGCACCCTGACGCACCCTAAAGACGCACCCTGACGCACCCTAACGACGCACCCTGACGCACCCTAACGACGCACCCTGACGACACAACGCACCCTGACGAACCCTAACGACGCACCCTACCGCACCCTAACGACGCACCCTAAAACACCCTAACGACGCACCCTGACGCACCCTAACAACGCACCCTGACGCACCCTAACGACGCACCCTGACGCACCCTAACGACGCACCCTGACGCACCCTAACGACGCACCCTGACGCACCCTAACGACGCACCCAGACGAACCCTAACGACGCACCCTGACGCACCCTAACGACGCACCCTGACGAACCCTAACGACGCACCCTGACGCACCCTAACGACGCACCCTGACGCACCCTAACGACGCACCCTGCCGAACCCTAACGACGCACCCTAACGACAGGACGCACCCTGACGCACCCTAACAACGCACCCTAAAGACAGGACGCACCCTGACGCACCCTAACGACGCACCCTGACGCACCCTAACGACGCACCCTGACGACACAACGTACCCTGACGCACCCTAACGACGCACCCTAACGACCCTGACGCACCCTAACGACGCACCCTGACGAACCCTAACGACGCACCCTAACGACAGGACGCACCCTGACGCACCCTAACGACGCACCCTGACGCACCCTAACAACGCACCATAACGACAGGACGCACCCTGACGCACCCTAACAACGCACCCTGACGCACCCTAACGACGCACCCTGACGCACCCTAATGACGCACCCTGAAGAACCCTAACGACGCACCCTGACGCACCCTAATGACGCACCCTAACGACAGGACGCACCCTGACGCACCCTAACAACGCACCCTAAAGACAGGACGCACCCTGACGCACCCTAACGACGCACCCTGACACACCCTAACAACGCACCCTGACGACACAACGCACCCTGACGCACCCTAACGACGCACCCTGACGCACCCTGACGCACCCTAACGACGCACCCTGACGAACCCTAACGACGCACCCTAACGACAGGACGCACCCTGACGCACCCTAACGATGCACCCTGACGCACCCTAACAACGCACCCTAACGACAGGACGCACCCTGACGCACCCTGACGCACCCTAACAACGCACCCTAACGACACAACGCACCCTGACGCACCCTAACGACGCACCCTGACGCACCCTAATGACGCACCCTGACACACCCTAACGACGCACCCTGACGAACCCTAACGACGCACCCTGACGCACCCTAACGACGCACCCTGACACACCCTAACGACGCACCCTGACGCACCCTAACGACGCACCCTGACGCACCCTAACGACGCACCCTGACGCACCCTAACGACGCACCCTGACGCACCCTAACAACGCACCCTGACGACACAACGCACCATGACGAACCCTAACGACGCACCCTGACGCACCCTAACGACGCACCCTGACGCACCCTAACGACGCACCCTGACGAACCCTAACGACGCACCCTATCTCACCCTAACGATGCACCCTAACGACGCACCCTATCGCACCCTAACGACGCACCCTGACACACCCTAACGACGCACCCTGACGCACCCTAACGACGCACCCTGACGAACCCTAACAACGCACCCGACAGGACACACCCTAACGACGCACCCTGACGCACCCTAACAACGCACCCTGACGACACAACGCACCCTGACGAACCCTAACGACGCACCCTGACGCACCCTAACGACGCACCCTGACGCACCCTAACAACGCACCCTGACGACACAACGCACCCTGACGAACCCTAACGACGCACTCTGACGCACCCTAACGACACACCCTGACGCACCCTAACGACGCACCCTGACGAACCCTAACGACGCACCCTGACGCACCCTAACGACGCACCCTGACGAACCCTAACAACGCAACCTGACGCACCCTAACGACGCACCCTGACGAACCCTAACAACGCACCCTGACGCACCCTAACGACGCACCCTGACGCACCCTAACGACGCACCTTGACGAACCCTAACGACGCACCCTGACGCACCCTAACGATGCACCCTGACTCACCCTAACAACGCAACCTGACGCACCCTAACGACGCACCCTGACGAACCCTAACAACGCACCCTGACGCACCCTAACGACGCACCCTGACGCACCCTAACGATGCACCCTGACGAACCCTAACGACGCACCCTATCGCACCCTAACGACGCACCCTAACGACAGGACGCACCCTGACGCACCCTAACGACGCACCCTGACACACCCTAACAACGCACCCTGACGACTCAACGCACCCTGACGAACCCTAACGACACACCCTGACGCACCGTAACGACGCACCCTAACGACAGGACGCACCCTGACGCACCCTACCGACGCACCCTGACGCACCCTGACGACACAACGCACCCTGACGAACCCTAACGACGCACTCTGACGCACCCTAACGACACACCCTGACGCACCCTAACGACGCACCCTGACGAACCATAACGACGCACCCTGACGCACCCTAACGACGCACCCTGACGAACCCTAACGACGCACCCTAACGACGCACCCTGACACACCCTAACGACGCACCCTGACGCACCCTAACGACGCACCCTGACGCACCCTAACGACGCACCCTGACGCACCCTAACGACGCACCCTGACGAACCCTAACGATGCACCCTGACGCACCCTAACGACGCACCCTGACGCACCCTAACGACGCACCCTGACGAACCCTAACGACGCACCCTGACGAACCCTAACGACGCACCCTGACTCACCCTAACGACGCACCCTGACGCACCCTAACGACGCACCCTGACGCACCCTAACGACGCACCCTGACGCACCCTAACGACGCACCCTGACGCACCCTAACGACGCACCCTGACGACACAACGCACCCTGACGAACCCTAACGACGCACCCTGACGCACCCTAACGACGCACCCTGACGCACCCTAACGACGCACCCTGACGCACCCTAACGACGCACCCTGACACACCCTAACGACGCACCCTGACACACCCTAACAACGCACCCTGACGACACAACTCACCCTGACTCACCCTAACGACGCACCCTGACGCACCGTAACGACGCACCCTAACGGCGCACCCTGACGCACCCTAACGACGCACCCTGACTCACCCTAACGACGCACCCTGACGCACCCTAACAACGCACCCTGACGACACAACGCACCCTGACGAACCCTAACGACGCACCCTGACGCACCCTAACGACACACCCTGACGCACCCTAACGACGCACCCTGACGAACCCTAACGACGCACCTTGACGCACCCTAACGACACACCCTGACGAACCCTAACGACGCACCCTAACGACGCACCCTGACACACCCTAACGACGCACCCTGACGCACCCTAACAACGCACCCTGATGACACAACGCACCCTGACGAACCCTAACGACGCACCCTATCGCACCCTAACGACGCACCCTGACACACCTTAACAACGCACCCTGACGACACAACGCACCCTGACGAACCCTAACGACGCACCCTGACGCACCCTAACGACGCACCCTGACGCACCCTAACGACGCACCCTGACGAACCCTAACGACGCACCCTAACGACAGGACGCACCCTGACGCACCCTAACGACGCACCCTGACGAACCCTAACGATGCGCCCTGACGAACCCTAACAACGCACCCTGACGACACAACTCACCCTGACGAACCCTAACGACGCACCCTGACGCACCGTAACGACGCACCCTAACGACAGGACGCACCCTGACGCACCCTAACGACGCACCCTGACACACCCTAACAACGCACCCTGACGACACAACGCACCCTGACGAACCCTAACGACGCACCCTGACGCACCCTAACGACGCACCCTGACACACCCTAACGACACACCCTGACGCACCCTAACAATGCACCCTGACGACACAACGCACCCTGACGAACCCTAACGACGCACCCTGACGAACCCTAACGACGCACCCTGACGCGCCGTAACGACGCACCCTAACGGCGCACCCTGACGCACCCTAACGACGCACCCTGACACACCCTAACGACGCACCCTGACGCACCCTAAAAACGCACCCTGACGACACAACGCACCCTGACGAACCCTAACGACGCACCCTGACGCACCCTAACGACACACCCTGACGCACCCTAACGACGCACCCTGACGAAAGCCTAACGCCGCACCCTGACGCACACTAACGACGCACCCTGACGAACCCTAACGACGCAACCTAACGACGCACCCTGACACACCCTAACGACGCACCCTGACGAACCCTAACGACGCACCCTGACGCACCCTAACGACGCACCCTGACGCACCCTAACGACGCACCCTGACGCACCCTAACAACGCTCCCTGACGACACAACGCACCCTGACGAACCCTAACGACGCACCCTATCGCACCCTAACGACGCACCCTGACACACCTTAACAACGCACCCTGACGACACAACGCACCCTGACGAACCCTAACGACGCACCCTGACGCACCCTAACGACGCACCCTGACGCACCCTAACGACGCACCCTGACGAACCCTAACGACGTACCCTAACGACAGGACACACCCTGACGCACCCTAACGACGCACCCTGACGAACCCTAACGACGCGCCCTGACGAACCCTAACAACGCACCCTGACGACACAACGCACCCTGACGAACCCTAACGACGCACCCTGACGCACCGTAACGACGCACCCTAACGACAGGACGCACCCTGACGCACCCTAACGACGCACCCTGACACACCCTAACAACGCACCCTGACGACACAACGCACCCTGACGAACCCTAACGACGCACCCTGACGCACCCTAACGACGCACCCTGACACACCCTAACGACGCACCCTGACGCACCCTAACAGCACCCTGACGCACCCTAACAACGCACCCTAACGACAGGACGCACCCTGACGCACCCTAACGACGCACCCTGACACACCCTAACAACGCACCCTGACGACACAACGCACCCTGACGAACCCTAACGACGCACCCTGACGCACCCTAACGACGCACCCTGACGCACCCTAACAACACACCCTGACGAACCCTAACGACGCACCCTAACGACAGGACGCACCCTGACGCACCCTAACGACGCACCCTGACGCACCCTAACAACGCACCCTAACAACAGAACGCACCCTGACGCACCCTGACGCACCCTGACGCACCCTAACAACGCACCCTAACGACACAACGCACCCTGACGCACCCTAACGACGCACCCTGACGCACCCTAAAGACGCACCCTGACGCACCCTAACGACGCACCCTAACGACGCACCCTGACGCACCCTAACAACGCACCCTGACGACACAACGCACCCTGACGAACCCTAACGACGCACCCTGACGCACCCTAACGACGCACCCTGACACACCCTAACGACACACCCTGACGCACCCTAACAACGCACCCTGACGACACAACGCACCCTGACGAACCCTAACGACGCACCCTGACGAACCCTAACGACGCACCCTGACGCGCCGTAACGACGCACCCTAACGGCGCACCCTGACGCACCCTAACGACGCACCCTGACACACCCTAACGACGCACCCTGACGCACCCTAAAAACGCACCCTGACGACACAACGCACCCTGACGAACCCTAACGACGCACCCTGACGCACCCTAACGACACACCCTGACGCACCCTAACGACGCACCCTGACGAAAGCCTAACGCCGCACCCTGACGCACACTAACGACGCACCCTGACGAACCCTAACGACGCAACCTAACGACGCACCCTGACACACCCTAACGACGCACCCTGACGAACCCTAACGACGCACCCTGACGCACCCTAACGACGCACCCTGACGCACCCTAACGACGCACCCTGACGCACCCTAACAACGCACCCTGACGACACAACGCACCCTGACGAACCCTAACGACGCACCCTATCGCACCCTAACGACGCACCCTGACACACCTTAACAACGCACCCTGACGACACAACGCACCCTGACGAACCCTAACGACGCACCCTGACGCACCCTAACGACGCACCCTGACGCACCCTAACGACGCACCCTGACGAACCCTAACGACGTACCCTAACGACAGGACACACCCTGACGCACCCTAACGACGCACCCTGACGAACCCTAACGACGCGCCCTGACGAACCCTAACAACGCACCCTGACGACACAACGCACCCTGACGAACCCTAACGACGCACCCTGACGCACCGTAACGACGCACCCAAACGACAGGACGCACCCTGACGCACCCTAACGACGCACCCTGACACACCCTAACAACGCACCCTGACGACACAACGCACCCTGACGAACCCTAACGACGCACCCTGACGCACCCTAACGACGCACCCTGACACACCCTAACGACGCACCCTGACGCACCCTAACAGCACCCTGACGCACCCTAACAACGCACCCTAACGACAGGACGCACCCTGACGCACCCTAACGACGCACCCTGACACACCCTAACAACGCACCCTGACGACACAACGCACCCTGACGAACCCTAACGACGCACCCTGACGCACCCTAACGACGCACCCTGACGCACCCTAACGACACACCCTGACGAACCCTAACGACGCACCCTAACGACAGGACGCACCCTGACGCACCCTAACGACGCACCCTGACGCACCCTAACAACGCACCCTAACAACAGAACGCACCCTGACGCACCCTGACGCACCCTAACAACTAACGACGCACCCTAACGACACAACGCACCCTGACGCACCCTAACGACGCATCCTGACGCACCCTAAAGACGCACCCTGACGCACCCTAACGACGCACCCTGACGCACCCTGACGCACCCTAACAACGCACCCTGACGACACAACGCACCCTGACGAACCCTAACGACGCACCCTACCGCACCCTAACGACGCACCCTGACACATACCGCACACCTGACACACCCTAACGACGCACCCTGACGCACCCTAACAACGCACCCTGACGCACCCTAACGACGCACCCTGACGCACCCTAACGACGCACCCTGACGCACCCTAACGACGCACCCTGACGCAACCTAACGACGCACCCTGACGAACCCTAACGACGCTCCCTGACGCACCCTAACGACGCACCCTGACGAACCCTAACGACGCACCCTGACGCACCCTAACGACGCACCCTGACGCACCCTAACGACGCACCCTGCCGAACCCTAACGACGCACCCTGACGCACCCTGACGCACCCTAACAACGCACCCTAAAGACAGGACGCACCCTGACGCACCCTAACGACGCACCCTGACACACCCTAACAACGCACCCTGACGACACAACGACGCACCCTAACGACGCACCCTGACGCACCCTAACGACGCACCCTGACGCACCCTAACGACGCACCCTGACGCACCCTAACGACAGGACGCAACCTGACGCACCCTAACGACGCACCCTGACGCACCCTAACAACGCACCATAACGACAGGACGCACCCTGACGCACCCTAACGACGCACCCTGACGCACCCTAACAACGCACCCTAACGACACAACGCACCCTGACGCACCCTAACGACGCACCCTGACGCACCCTAATGACGCACCCTGAAGAACCCTAACGACGCACCCTGACGCACCCTAATGACGCACCCTAACGACAGGACGCACCCTGACGCACCCTAACAACGCACCCTAAAGACAGGACGCACCCTGACGCACCCTAACGACGCACCCTGACACACCCTAACAACGCACCCTGACGACACAACGCACCCTGACGCACACTAACGACGCACCCTGACGCACCCTGACGCACCCTAACGACGCACCCTGACGAACCCTAACGACGCACCCTAACGACAGGACGCACCCTGACGCACCCTAACGACGCACCCTGACGCACCCTAACAACGCACCCTAACGACAGGACGCACCCTGACGCACCCTGACGCACCCTAACAACGCACCCTAACGACACAACGCACCCTGACGCACCCTAACGACGCACCCTGACGCACCCTAATGACGCACCCTGACACACCCTAACGACGCACCCTGACGAACCCTAACGACGCACCCTGACGCACCCTAACGACGCACCCTGACACACCCTAACGACGCACCCTGACGAACCCTAACGACGCACCCTGACGCACCCTAACGACGCACCCTGACGAACCCTAACGACGCACCCTGACGCACCCTAACAACGCACCCTGACGACACAACGCACCATGACGAACCCTAACGACGCACCCTGACGCACCCTAACGACGCACCCTGACACACCCTAACGACGCACCCTGACGAACCCTAACGACGCACCCTATCTCACCCTAACGATGCACCCTAACGACGCACCCTATCGCACCCTAACGACGCACCCTGACACACCCTAACGACGCACCCTGACGCACACTAACGACGCACCCTGACGAACCCTAACAACGCACCCTAACGACAGGACGCACCCTGACGCACCCTAACGACGCACCCTATCGCACCCTAACGACGCACCCTGACACACCCTAACGACGCACCCTGACGACACAACGCACCCTGACGAACCCTAACGACGCACCCTGACGCACCCTGACGCACCCTAACGACGCACCCTGACGAACCCTAACGACGCACCCTAACGACAGGACGCACCCTATCGCACCCTAACGACGCACCCTGACACACCCTAACAACGCACCCTGACGACACAACGCACCCTGACGCACACTAACGACGCACCCTGACGCACCCTGACGCACCCTAACAACGCACCCTGACAAACCCTAACGACGCACCCTAACGACAGGACGCACCCTGACGCACCCTAACGACGCACCCTATCGCACCCTAACGACGCACCCTGACACACCCTAACGACGCACCCTGACGACACAACGCACCCTGACGCACCCTAACGACGCACCCTGACGCACCCTGACGCACCCTAACAACGCACCCTGACGAACCCTAACGATGCACCCTAACGACAGGACGCACCCTATCGCACCCTAACGACGCACCCTGACACACCCTAACAACGCACCCTGACGACACAACGCACCCTGACGCACACTAACGACGCACCCTGACGCACCCTGACGCACCCTAACAACGCACCCTGACGAACCCTAACGACGCACCCTAACGACAGGACGCACCCTGACGCACCCTAACGACGCACCCTGACGCACCCTAACAACGCACCCTAACGACAGGACGCACCCTGACGCACCCTGACGCACCCTAACAACGCACCCTAACGACACAACGCACCCTGACGCACCCTAACGACGCACCCTGACGCACCCTAATGACGCACCCTGACACACCCTAACGACGCACCCTGACGAACCCTAACGACGCACCCTGACGCACCCTAACGACGCACCCTGACACACCCTAACAACGCACCCTGACGAACCCTAACGACGCACCCTGACGCACCCTAACGACGCACCCTGACAAACCCTAACGACGCACCCTGACGCACCCTAACAATGCACCCTGACGACACAACGCACCATGACGAACCCTAACGACGCACCCTGACGCACCCTAACGACGCACCCTGACGCACCCTAACGACGCACCCTGACGAACCCTAACGACGCACCCTATCTCACCCTAACGATGCACCCTAACGACGCACCCTATCGCACCCTAACGACGCACCCTGACACACCCTAACGACGCACCCTGACGCACACTAACGACGCACCCTGACGAACCCTAACAACGCACCCTAACGACAGGACGCACCCTGACGCACCCTAACGACGCACCCTATCGCACCCTAACGACGCACCCTGACACACCCTAACAACGCACCCTGACGACACAACGCACCCTGACGCACACTAACGACGCACCCTGACGCACCCTGACGCACCCTAACAACGCACCCTGACGAACCCTAACGACGCACCCTAACGACAGGACGCACCCTGACGCACCCTAACGACGCACCCTGACGCACCCTAACAACGCACCCTAACGACAGGACGCACCCTGACGCACCCTGACGCACCCTAACAACGCACCCTAACGACACAACGCACCCTGACGCACCCTAACGACGCACCCTGACGCACCCTAATGACGCACCCTGACACACCCTAACGACGCACCCTGACGAACCCTAACGACGCACCCTGACGCACCCTAACGACGCACCCTGACACACCCTAACAACGCACCCTGACGCACCCTAACGACGCACCCTGACGCACCCTAACGACGCACCCTGACAAACCCTAACGACGCACCCTGACGCACCCTAACAACGCACCCTGACGACACAACGCACCATGACGAACCCTAACGACGCACCCTGACGCACCCTAACGACGCACCCTGACGGACCCTAACGACGCACCCTGACGCACCCTAACGACGCACCCCTCACCCTAACGACGCACCCTAACGACGCACCCTATCGCACCCTAACGACGCACCCTGACACACCCTAACGACGCACCCTGACGCACACTAACGACGCACCCTGACGAACCCTAACAACGCACCCTAACGACAGGACGCACCCTGACGCACCCTAACGACGCACCCTATCGCACCCTAACGACGCACCCTGACACACCCTAACGACGCACCCTGACACACCCTAACGACGCACCCTGACGCACCCTAACGACGCACCCTGACGCACCCTAACGACGCACCCTAACGACGCACCCTGACGAACCCTAACGACGCACCCTGACGCACCCTAACGACGCACCCTGACGCACCCTAACGACGCACCCTGACGAACCCTAACGACGCACCCTGACGCACCCTAACGACGCACCCTGACGCACCCTAACGACGCACCCTGACGCACCCTAACAACGCACCCTGACGCACCCTAATGACGCACTCTGACGAACCCTAACGACGCACCCTGAAGCACCCTAACGACGCACCCTGACGCACCCTAACGACGCACCCTGACACACCCTAACGACGCACCCTGACGAACCCTAACGACGCACCCTGACGCACCCTAACGACGCACCCTGATGCACCCTAACGGCGCACCCTGACGAACCCTAACGACGCACCCTATCGCACCCTAACGACGCACCCTGACACACCCTAACGACGCACCCTGACGCACCACTAACGACGCACCCTGACGCACCCTAACGACGAACCCTGACGCACCCTAACGGCGCACCCTGACGCACCCTAACAACGCACCCTAACGACAGGACGCACCCTGACGCACCCTGACGCACCCTAACAACGCACCCTAACGACACAACGCACCCTGACGCACCCTAACGACGCACCCTGACGCACCCTAATGACGCACCCTGACACACCCTAACGACGCACCCTGACGAACCCTAACGACGCACCCTGACGAACCCTAACGACGCACCCTGACGCACCCTAACGACGCACCCTGACGCACCCTAACAACGCACCCTGACGACACAACGCACCCTGACGAACCCTAACGACGCACCCTGACGCGCCGTAACGACGCACCCTAACGGCGCACCCTGACGCACCCTAACGACGCACCCTGACACACCCTAACGACGCACCCTGACGCACCCTAAAAACGCACCCTGACGACACAACGCACCCTGACGAACCCTAACGACGCACCCTGACGCACCCTAACGACGCACCCTGACGCACCCTAACGAAGCACCCTGACGAACCTTAACGCCGCACCCTGATGCACCCTAACGACGCACCCTGACGAACCCTAACGACGCACCCTAACGACGCACCCTGACACACCCTAACGACGCACCCTGACACACCCTAACGACGCACCCTGACGCACCCTAACAACGCACCCTGACGACACAACGCACCCTGACGAACCCTAACGACGCACCCTGACGCACCCTAACGACACACCCTGACGCACCCTAACGACGCACCCTGACGAACCCTAACGACGCACCCTGACGCACCCTAACGACGCACCCTGACGAACCCTAACGACGCACCCTAACGACGCACCCTGACACACCCTAACGACGCACCCTGACGCACCCTAACAACGCACCCTGATGACACAACGCACCCTGACGAACCCTAACGACGCACCCTATCGCACCCTAACGACGCACCCTGACACACCTTAACAACGCACCCTGACGACACAACGCACCCTGACGAACCCTAACGACGCACCCTGACGCACCCTAACGACGCACCCTGACGCACCCTAACGACGCACCCTGACGAACCCTAACGACGCACCCTAACGACAGGACGCACCCTGACGCACCCTAACGACGCACCCTGACGAACCCTATCGACGCGCCCTGACGAACCCTAACAACGCACCCTGACGACACAACGCACCCTGACGAACCCTAACGACGCACCCTGACGCACCGTAACGACGCACCCTAACGACAGGACGCACCCTGACGCACCCTAACGACGCACCCTGACACACCCTAACAACGCACCCTGACGACACAACGCACCCTGACGAACCCTAACGACGCACCCTGACGCACCCTAACGACGCACCCTGACACACCCTAACGACGCACCCTGACGCACCCTAACAACGCACCCTGACGACACAACGCACCCTGACGAACCCTAACGACGCACCCTGACGAACCCTAACGACGCACCCTGACGCGCCGTAACGACGCACCCAAACGGCGCACCCTGACGCACCCTAACGACGCACCCTGACACACCCTAACGACGCACCCTGATGCACCCTAAAAACGCACCCTGACGACACAACGCACCCTGACAAACCCTAACGACGCACCCTGACGCACCCTAACGACACACCCTGACGCACCCTAACGACGCACCCTGACACACCCTAACGACGCACCCTGACGCACCCTAACAACGCAACCTGACGACACAACGCACCCTGACGAACCCTAACGACGCACCCTGACGCACCCTAACGACACACCCTGACGCACCCTAACGACGCACCCTGACGAACCCTAACGACGCACCCTGACGCACCCTAACGACGCACCCTGACGAACCCTAACGACGCACCCTAACGACGCACCCTGATACACCCTAACGACGCACCCTGACGAACCCTAACGACGCACCCTGACGCACCCTAACGATGCACCCTGACGAACCCTAACGACGCACCCTGACGAACCCTAACGACGCACCCTGACGCACCCTAACGACGCACCCTGACGCACCCTTACGACGCACCCTGACGAACCCTAACGACGCACCCTGACGAACCCTAACGACGCACCCTGACGCACCCTAACGACGCACCCTGACGCACCCTAACGACGCACCCTGACGCACCCTAACGACGCACCCTGACGCACCCTAACGACGCACCCTGACACACCCTAACAACGCACCCTGACGACACAACGCACCCTGACGAACCCTAACGACGCACCCTGACGCGCCGTAACGACGCACCCTAACGGCGCACCCTGACGCACCCTAACGACGCACCCTGACACACCCTAACGACGCACCCTGACGCACCCTAAAAACGCACCCTGACGACACAACGCACCCTGACGAACCCTAACGACGCACCCTGACGCACCCTAACGACACACCCTGACGCACCCTAACGACGCACCCTGACGAACCCTAACGCCGCACCCTGACGCACCCTAACGACGCACCCTGACGAACCCTAACGACGCACCCTAACGACGCACCCTGACACACCCTAACGACGCACCCTGACGAACCCTAACGACGCACCCTGACGCACCCTAACGACGCACCCTAACAACGCACCCTAACGACGCACCCTGATGAACCCTAATGACGCACCCTGACGCACCCTAACGACGCACCTTGACGAACCCTAACGACGCACCCTGACGCACCCTAACGATGCACCCTGACTCACCCTAACAACGCACCCTGACGAACCCTAACGACGCACCCTGACGCACCCTAACGACGCACCCTGACGCAGCCTAACGGACGCACCCTGACGCACCCTAACGACGCACCCTGACACACCCTAACAACGCACCCTGACGACTCAACGCACCCTGACGAACCCTAACGACGCACCCTGACGCACCGTAACGACGCACCCTAACGACAGGACGCACCCTGACGACACAACGCACCCTGACGCACACTAACGACGCACCCTGACGCACCCTGACGCACCCTAACAACGCACCCTGACGCACCCTAACGACGCACCCTAACGACAGGACGCACCCTATCGCACCCTAACGACGCACCCTGACACACCCTAACAACGCACCCTGACGACACAACGCACCCTGACGCACACTAACGACGCACCCTGACGCACCCTGACGCACCCTAACAACGCACCCTGACGAACCCTAACGACGCACCCTAACGACAGGACGCACCCTGACGCACCCTAACGACGCACCCTATCGCACCCTAACGACGCACCCTGACACACCCTAACGACGCACCCTGACGACACAACGCACCCTGACGCACACTAACGACGCACCCTGACGCACCCTAACAACGCACCCTGACGAACCCTAACGATGCACCCTAACGACAGGACGCACCCTATCGCACCCTAACGACGCACCCTGACACACCCTAACAACGCACCCTGACGACACAACGCACCCTGACGCACACTAACGACGCACCCTGACGCACCCTGACGCACCCTAACAACGCACCCTGACGAACCCTAACGACGCACCCTAACGACAGGACGCACCCTGACGCACCCTAACGACGCACCCTGACGCACCCTAACAACGCACCCTAACGACAGGACGCACCCTGACGCACCCTGACGCACCCTAACAACGCACCCTAACGACACAACGCACCCTGACGCACCCTAACGACGCACCCTGACGCACCCTAATGACGCACCCTGACACACCCTAACGACGCACCCTGACGAACCCTAACGACGCACCCTGACGCACCCTAACGACGCACCCTGACACACCCTAACAACGCACCCTGACGAACCCTAACGACGCACCCTGACGCACCCTAACGACGCACCCTGACAAACCCTAACGACGCACCCTGACGCACCCTAACAATGCACCCTGACGACACAACGCACCATGACGAACCCTAACGACGCACCCTGACGCACCCTAACGACGCACCCTGACGCACCCTAACGACGCACCCTGACGAACCCTAACGACGCACCCTATCTCACCCTAACGATGCACCCTAACGACGCACCCTATCGCACCCTAACGACGCACCCTGACACACCCTAACGACGCACCCTGACGCACACTAACGACGCACCCTGACGAACCCTAACAACGCACCCTAACGACAGGACGCACCCTGACGCACCCTAACGACGCACCCTATCGCACCCTAACGACGCACCCTGACACACCCTAACAACGCACCCTGACGACACAACGCACCCTGACGCACACTAACGACGCACCCTGACGCACCCTGACGCACCCTAACAACGCACCCTGACGAACCCTAACGACGCACCCTAACGACAGGACGCACCCTGACGCACCCTAACGACGCACCCTGACGCACCCTAACAACGCACCCTAACGACAGGACGCACCCTGACGCACCCTGACGCACCCTAACAACGCACCCTAACGACACAACGCACCCTGACGCACCCTAACGACGCACCCTGACGCACCCTAATGACGCACCCTGACACACCCTAACGACGCACCCTGACGAACCCTAACGACGCACCCTGACGCACCCTAACGACGCACCCTGACGCACCCTAACAACGCACCCTGACGAACCCTAACGACGCACCCTGACGCACCCTAACGACGCACCCTGACGCACCCTAACGACGCACCCTGACGCACCCTAACAACGCACCCTGACGACACAACGCACCATGACGAACCCTAACGACGCACCCTGACGCACCCTAACGACGTACCCTGACGCACCCTAACGACGCACCCTGACGAACCCTAACGACGCACCCTATCGCACCCTAACGACCCGCACCCTAACGACGCACCCTGACACACCCTAACGACGCACCCTGACGCACCCTAACGACGCACCCTGACGAACCCTAACAACGCACCCTAACGACAGAACGCACCCTGACGCACCCTAACGACGCACCCTATCGCACCCTAACGACGCACCCTGACACACCCTAACGACGCACCCTGACACACCCTAACGACGCACCCTGACGCACCCTAACGACGCACCCTGACGCACCCTAACGACGCACCCTAACGACGCACCCTGACGAACCCTAACGACGCACCCTGACGCACCCTAACGACGCACCCTGACGCACCCTAACGACGCACCCTGACGAACCCTAACGACGCACCCTGACGCACCCTAACGACGCACCCTGACGCACCCTAACGACGCACCCTGACGCACCCTAACGACGCACCCTGACGCACCCTAACGACGCACTCTGACGAACCCTAACGACGCACCCTGACGCACCCTAACGACGCACCCTAACGACGCACCCTAACGACGCACCCTGACACACCCTAACGACGCACCCTGACGAACCCTAACGACGCACCCTGACGCACCCTAACGACGCACCCAGATGCACCCTAACGGCGCACCCTGACGAACCCTAACGACGCACCCTATCGCACCCTAACGACGCACCCTGACACACCCTAACGACGCACCCTGACGCACACTAACGACGCACCCTGACGCACCCTAACGACGAACCCTGACGCACCCTAACGGCGCACCCTGACGCACCCTAACAACGCACCCTAACGACAGGACGCACCCTGACGCACCCTGACGCACCCTAACAACGCACCCTAACGACACAACGCACCCTGACGCACCCTAACGACGCACCCTGACGCACCCTAATGATGCACCCTGACACACCCTAACGACGCACCCTGACGAACCCTAACGACGCACCCTGACGAACCCTAACGACGCACCCTGACGCACCCTAACGACGCACCCTGACGCACCCTAACAACGCACCCCGACGACACAACGCACCCTGACGAACCCTAACGACGCACCCTGACGCACCCTAACGACGCACCCTGACGACACAACGCACCCTGAAGAACCCTAACGACGCACCCTGACGAACCCTAACGACGCACCCTGACGCACCCTAACGACGCACCCTGACGCACCCTAACGACGCACCCTGACGAACCCTAACGACGCACCCTGACGCACCCTAACGACGCACCCTGACGAACCCTAACGACGCACCCTGACGCACCCTAACGTCGCACCCTGACGCACCCTAACGACGCACCCTGACGCACCCTAACAACGCACCCTGACGCACCCTAACGACGCACCCTGACGAACCCTAACGACGCACCCTGACGCACCCTAACGACGCACCCTGACGCACCCTAACGACGCACCCTGACGCACCCTAACGACGCACCCTGACGAACCCTAACGACGCACCCTGACGCACCCTAACGACGCACCCTGACGCACCCTAACGACGCACCCTGACGAACCCTAACGACGCACCCTGACGCACCCTAACGACGCACCCTGAAGCACCCTAACGACGCACCCTGACGAACCCTAACGACGCACCCTGACGCACCCTAACAACGCACCCTGACGACACAACGCACCCTGACGAACCCTAACGACGCACCCTGACGCACCCTAACGACGCACCCTGACGCACCCTAACGACGCACCCTGACGAACCCTAACGACGCACCCTATCTCACCCTAACGACGCACCCTAACGACGCACCCTATCGCACCCTAACGACGCACCCTGACACACCCTAACGACGCACCCTGACGCACACTAACGACGCACCCTGACGAACCCTAACAACGCACCCTAACGACAGGACGCACCCTGACGCACCCTAACGACGCACCCTATCGCACCCTAACGACGCACCCTGACACACCCTAACGACGCACCCTGACGCACCCTAACTACGCACCCTGACGAACCCTAACGACGCACCCTGACGCACCCTAACAACGCACCCTGACGCACCCTAACGACGCACCCTGACGCACCCTAACAACGCACCCTGACGACACAACGCACCCTGACGCACCCTAACGACGCACCCTGACGCACCCTAACGACGCACCCTGACGCACCCTAACGACGCACCCTGACGAACCCTAACGACGCACCCTGACGCACCGTAACGACGCACCCTGACGCACCGTAACGACGCACCCTGACGCACCCTAACGACGCACCCTGACGAACCCTAACGACGCACCCTGACGCACCCTAACGACGCACCCTGACGCACCCTAACGACGCACCCTGACGCACCCTAACGACGCACTCTGACGAACCCTAACGACGCACCCTGACGCACCCTAACAACGCACCCTGACGACACAACGCACCCTGACGAACCCTAACGACGCACCCTGACGCACCCTAACGACGCACCCTGACGCACCCTAACGACGCACCCTGACGCACCCTAACGACGCACCCTGACGCACCCTAACGACGCACCCTGACGAACCCTAACGACGCACCCTGATGCACCATAACGACGCACCCTGACGCACCCTAACGACACACCCTGACGAACCCTAACGACGCACCCTGACGCACCCTAACGACGCACCCTGACGCACCCTAACGACGCACCCTGACAAACCCTAACGACGCACGCTGACGCACCCTAACAACGCACCCTGACGACACAACGCACCCTGACGCACCCTAACGACGCACCCTGACGCACCCTAACGACGCACCCTGATGCACCCTAACGACGCACCCTGACGAACCCTAACGACGCACCCTATCTCACCCTAACGACGCACCCTAACGACGCACCCTATCGCACCCTAACGACGCACCCTGACGAACCCTAACGACGCACCCTGACGCACCCTAACGACGCACCCTGACGCACCCTAACGACGCACCCTGACGCACCCTAACGACGCACCCTGACGCACCCTAACGACGCACCCTAACGACACACCCTATCGCACCCTAACGACGCACCCTGACGAACCCTAACGACGCACCCTAACGACGCACCCTGACGAACCCTAACAACGCACCCTAACGACAGGACGCACCCTGACGCACCCTAACGACGTACCCTATCGCACCCTAACGACGCACCCTGACACCCTAACGACGCACCCTGACGCACCCTAACGACGCACCCTGACGAACCCTAACGACGCACCCTGACGCACCCTAACAACGCACCCTGACGCACCCTAACGACGCACCCTGACGCACCCTAACAACGCACCCTGACGACACAACGCACCCTGACGCACCCTAACGACGCACCCTGACGCACCCTAACGACGCACCCTGACGCACCCTAACGACGCCTAACCCGACGCACCCTGACGCACCCTAACGACGCACACTGACGCACCCTAACGACGCACCCTGACGCACCCTAACGACGCACCCTGACGCACCCTAACGACGCACCCTGACTCACCCTAACGACGCACCCTAACGACGCACCCTGACGACGCACCCTGACGCACCCTAACAACGCACCCTAACGACAGGACGCACCCTGACGCACCCTAACGACGCACCCTGACGCACCCTAACGACGCACCCTGACGCACCCTAACGACACACCCTGACGAACCCTAACGACGCACCCTAACGACAGGACGCACCCTGACGCACCCTAACGACGCACCCTGAGGCACCCTAACAACGCACCCTAACGACAGGACGCACCCTGACGCACCCTGACGCACCCTGACGCACCCTAACAACGCACCCTAACGACACAACGCACCCTGACGCACCCTAATGACGCACCCTGACGCACCCTAAAGACGCACCCTGACGCACCCTAACGACGCAACCTAACGACGCACCCTGACGCACCCTAACAACGCAGACGACACTATTCTGTATACTTCTGGCCCTTCTTTTGACACTGTGTTAACAACCCTCCAGGCGAGCTTCAATGCCATACAACTCTCCTTCCGTGGCCTCCAACTGCTCTTAAATACAAGTAAAACCAAATGCATGCTCTTCAACCGATCGCTGCCTGCTCCTGCCCGCCTGTCCAACATCACTACTTTGGACGGCTCTGACTTAGAATATGTGGACAACTACAAATACCTAGGTGTCTGGTTAGACTGTAAACTCTCCTTCCAGACTCACATCAAACATCTCCAATCCAAAGTCAAATCTAGAATTGGCTTCCTATTCCGCAACAAAGCATCCTTTACTCATGCTGCCAAACATACCCTTGTAAAACTGACCATCCTACCAATCCTCGACTTCGGTGATGTCATTTACAAAATAGCCTCCAAAACCCTACTCAATAAATTGGATGCAGTCTATCACAGTGCCATCCGTTTTGTCACCAAAGCCCCATATACTACCTACCACTGCGACCTGTACACTCTCGTTGGCTGGCCCTCGCTTCATACTCGTCGCCAAACCCACTGGTTCCAGGTCATCTACAAGACCCTGCTAGGTAAAGTCCCCCCTTATCTCAGCTCGCTGGTCACCATAGCAGCACCTACCTGTAGCACGCGCTCCAGCAGGTATATCTCTCTAGTCACCCCCAAAACCAATTCTTCCTTTGGACGCCTCTCCTTCCAGTTCTCTGCTGCCAATGACTGGAACGAACTACAAAAATCTCTGAAACTGGAAACACCTATCTCCCTCACTAGCTTTAAGCACCAGCTGTCAGAGCAGCTCATAGATTACTGCACCTGTACATAACCCATCTACAATTTAGCCCAAACAACTACCTCTTTACCTACTGTATTTATTTATTAATTTATTTTGCTCCTTTGCACCCCATTATTTCTGTCTCTACTTTGCACTTTCTTCCACTGCAAACCAACCATTCCATTGTTTTTTTAGTTTTTATTTTACTTGCTGTGTTGTACTCACTTCGCCTCCATGGCCTTTTATATTTTTATTTATTTATACATATATTTGTTTGCCTTCACCTCCCTTATCTCACCTCACTTGCTCACATTGTATGTAGACTTATTTTTTTTTCCACTGTATTATTGACTATATGTTTGTTTTACTCCATGTGTAACTATGTGTTGTTGTATGTGTCGAACTGCTTTGCTTTATCTTGGCCAGGTCGCAATTGTAAATGAGAACGTGTTCTCAATTTGCCTACCTGGTTAAATAAAGGTTAAATAAAAAAAAATAAAAAAAAATAAAACCCTGACGAACCCTAACGACGCACCCTGACGCACCCTAACGACACACCCTGACGCACCCTAACGACGCACTCTGACGACACAACGCACCCTGACGAACCCTAACGACGCACCCTGACGCACCCTAACGACGCACCCTGACGAACCCTAACGACGCACCCTGACGCACCCTAACGACGCACCCTGACTCACCCTAACAACGCACCCTGACGACACAACGCACCCTGACGAACCCTAACGACGCACCCTGACGCACCCTAACGACGCACCCTGACGCACCCTAACGACGCACCCTGACGAACCCTAACGACGCACCCTGACGCACCCTAACGACGCACCCTGACGCACCCTAACGACGCACCCTGACGAACCCTAACGACGCACCCTGACGCAACCTAACGACGCACCCTGACGCACCCTAACAACGCACCCTGACGACACAACTCACCCTGACGAACCCTAACGACGCACCCTGACGCACCCTAACGACGCACCCTGACGCACCCTAACGACGCACTCTGACGAACCCTAACGACGCACCCTGACGCACCCTAACGACGCACCCTGACGAACCCTAACGACGCACCCTAGCGCACCCTAACGACGCACCCTGATGAACCCTAACGACGCACCCTGACGCACCCTAACGACGCACCCTGACGCACCCTAACAACGCACCCTGACGAACCCTAACGACGCACCCTGACGCACCCTAACGACGCACCCTGACGCACCCTAACGACGCACCCTGAAGCACCCTAACGACGCACCCTGACGCACCCTAACGACGCACCCTGACGAACCCTAACGACGCACCCTATCTCACCCTAACGACGCACCCTAACGACGCACCCTATCGCACCCTAACGACGCACCCTGACGCACCCTAACGACGCACCCTGACGCACCCTAACGACGCACCCTGACGCACCCTAACGACGCACCCTGACGCACCCTAATGACGCACTCTGACGAACCCTAACGACGCACCCTGACGCACCCTAACGACGCACCCTGACGCACCCTAACGACGCACCCTGACACACCCTAACAACGCACCCTAACGACAGGACGCACCCTGACGCACCCTAACGACGCACCCTGACGCACCCTAACGACGCACCCTGACGCACCCTAACGACACACCCTGACGAACCCTAACGACGCACCCTAACGACAGGACGCACCCTGACGCACCCTAACGACGCACCCTGAGGCACCCTAACAACGCACCCTAACGACAGGACGCACCCTGACGCACCCTGACGCACCCTGACGCACCCTAACAACGCACCCTAACGACACAACGCACCCTGACGCACCCTAATGACGCACCCTGACGCACCCTAAAGACGCACCCTGACGCACCCTAACGACGCAACCTAACGACGCACCCTGACGCACCCTAACAACGCAGACGACACTATTCTGTATACTTCTGGCCCTTCTTTTGACACTGTGTTAACAACCCTCCAGGCGAGCTTCAATGCCATACAACTCTCCTTCCGTGGCCTCCAACTGCTCTTAAATACAAGTAAAACCAAATGCATGCTCTTCAACCGATCGCTGCCTGCTCCTGCCCGCCTGTCCAACATCACTACTTTGGACGGCTCTGACTTAGAATATGTGGACAACTACAAATACCTAGGTGTCTGGTTAGACTGTAAACTCTCCTTCCAGACTCACATCAAACATCTCCAATCCAAAGTCAAATCTAGAATTGGCTTCCTATTCCGCAACAAAGCATCCTTTACTCATGCTGCCAAACATACCCTTGTAAAACTGACCATCCTACCAATCCTCGACTTCGGTGATGTCATTTACAAAATAGCCTCCAAAACCCTACTCAATAAATTGGATGCAGTCTATCACAGTGCCATCCGTTTTGTCACCAAAGCCCCATATACTACCTACCACTGCGACCTGTACACTCTCGTTGGCTGGCCCTCGCTTCATACTCGTCGCCAAACCCACTGGTTCCAGGTCATCTACAAGACCCTGCTAGGTAAAGTCCCCCCTTATCTCAGCTCGCTGGTCACCATAGCAGCACCTACCTGTAGCACGCGCTCCAGCAGGTATATCTCTCTAGTCACCCCCAAAACCAATTCTTCCTTTGGACGCCTCTCCTTCCAGTTCTCTGCTGCCAATGACTGGAACGAACTACAAAAATCTCTGAAACTGGAAACACCTATCTCCCTCACTAGCTTTAAGCACCAGCTGTCAGAGCAGCTCATAGATTACTGCACCTGTACATAACCCATCTACAATTTAGCCCAAACAACTACCTCTTTACCTACTGTATTTATTTATTAATTTATTTTGCTCCTTTGCACCCCATTATTTCTGTCTCTACTTTGCACTTTCTTCCACTGCAAACCAACCATTCCATTGTTTTTTTAGTTTTTATTTTACTTGCTGTGTTGTACTCACTTCGCCTCCATGGCCTTTTATATTTTTTTTTATTTATACATATATTTGTTTGCCTTCACCTCCCTTATCTCACCTCACTTGCTCACATTGTATGTAGACTTATTTTTTTTTTCACTGTATTATTGACTATATGTTTGTTTTACTCCATGTGTAACTATGTGTTGTTGTATGTGTCGAACTGCTTTGCTTTATCTTGGCCAGGTCGCAATTGTAAATGAGAACGTGTTCTCAATTTGCCTACCTGGTTAAATAAAGGTTAAATAAAAAAAAGAAATAATAAATAAAACCCTGACGAACCCTAACGACGCACCCTGACGCACCCTAACGACACACCCTGACGCACCCTAACGACGCACTCTGACGACACAACGCACCCTGACGAACCCTAACGACGCACCCTGACGCACCCTAACGACGCACCCTGACGAACCCTAACGACGCACCCTGACGCACCCTAACGACGCACCCTGACTCACCCTAACAACGCACCCTGACGACACAACGCACCCTGACGAACCCTAACGACGCACCCTGACGCACCCTAACGACGCACCCTGACGCACCCTAACGACGCACCCTGACGAACCCTAACAACGCACCCTGACGCACCCTAACGACGCACCCTGACGAACCCTAACGACGCACCCTGACGCAACCTAACGACGCACCCTGACGCACCCTAACAACGCACCCTGACGACACAACTCACCCTGACGAACCCTAACGACGCACCCTGACGCACCCTAACGACACACCCTGACGCACCCTAACGACGCACTCTGACGAACCCTAACGACGCACCCTGACGCACCCTAACGACGCACCCTGGCGAACCCTAACGACGCACCCTAGCGACGCACCCTGACACACCCTAACGACGCACCCTGATGAACCCTAACGACGCACCCTGACGCACCCTAACGACGCACCCTGACTCACCCTAACAACGCACCCTGACGACACAACGCACCCTGACGAACCCTAACGACGCACCCTGACGCACCCTAACGACGCACCCTGACGAACCCTAACGACGCACCCTGAAGCACCCTAACGACGCACCCTGACGCACCCTAACGACGCACCCTGACGAACCCTAACGACGCACCCTATCTCACCCTAACGACGCACCCTAACGACGCACCCTATCGCACCCTAACGACGCACCCTGACGCACCCTAACGACGCACCCTGACGCACCCTAACGACGCACCCTGAAGAACCCTAACAACGCACCCTAACGACAGGACGCACCCTGACGCACCCTAACGACGCACCCTATCGCACCCTAACGACGCACCCTGACGCACCCTAACGACGCACCCTGACGCACCCTAACTACGCACCCTGACGAACCCTAACGACGCACCGACTAACGACGCACTAACTGACGCACCCTGACGCACCCTAACGACGCACCCTGACACACCCTAACAACGCACCCTGACGACACAACGCACCCTGACGAACCCTAACGACGCACCCTGACGCACCCTAACGACGCACCCTGACGCACCCTAACGACACACCCTGACGAACCCTAACGACGCACCCTAACGACAGGACGCACCCTGACGCACCCTAACGACGCACCCTGACGCACCCTAACGACGCACCCTGACGCACCCTAACAACACACCCTAACGACACAACGCACCCTGACGCACCCTAATGACGCACCCTGAAGCACCCTAAAGACGCACCCTGACGCACCCTAACGACGCACCCTAACGACACACCCTGACACACCCTAACAACGCACCCTGACGACACAACTCACCCTGACGAACCCTAACGACGCACCCTGACGCACCCTAACAACACACCCTGACGCACCCTAACGACGCACCCTGACGCACCCTAACGACGCACCCTGGCGAACCCTAACGACGCACCCTAGCGACGCACCCTGACACACCCTAACGACGCACCCTGACGAACCCTAACGACGCACCCTGACGCACCCTAACGACGCACCCTGACTCACCCTAACAACGCACCCTAACGACAGGACGCACCCTGACGCACCCTAACGACGCACCCTGGCGAACCCTAACGACGCACCCTAGCGACGCACCCTGACACACCCTAACGACGCACCCTGACGAACCCTAACGACGCACCCTGACGCACCCTAACGACGCACCCTGACTCACCCTAACAACGCACCCTAACGACAGGACGCACCCTGACGCACCCTAACGACGCACCCTGACGCACCCTAACGACGCACCCTGACGCACCCTAACGACACACCCTGACGAACCCTAACGACGCACCCTAACGACAGGACGCACCCTGACGCACCCTAACGACGCACCCTGACGCACCCTAACAACGCACCCTAACGACAGGACGCACCCTGACGCACCCTGACGCACCCTGACGCACCCTAACAACGCACCCTAACGACACAACGCACCCTGACGCACCCTAATGACGCACCCTGACGCACCCTAAAGACGCACCCTGACGCACCCTAACAACGCACCCTGACGACACAACTCACCCTGACGAACCCTAACGACGCACCCTGACGCACCCTAACGACACACCCTGACGCACCCTAACGACGCACTCTGACGAACCCTAACGACGCACCCTGACGCACCCTAACGACGCACCCTGGCGAACCCTAACGACGCACCCTAGCGACGCACCCTGACACACCCTAACGACGCACCCTGACGAACCCTAACGACGCACCCTGACGCACCCTAACGACGCACCCTGACTCACCCTAACAACGCACCCTAACGACAGGACGCACCCTGACGCACCCTAACGACGCACCCTGACGCACCCTAACGACGCACCCTGACGCACCCTAACGACACACCCTGACGAACCCTAACGACGCACCCTGACGCACCCTAACAACGCAGACGACACTATTCTGTATACTTCTGGCCCTTCTTTTGACACTGTGTTAACAACCCTCCAGGCGAGCTTCAATGCCATACAACTCTCCTTCCGTGGCCTCCAACTGCTCTTAAATACAAGTTAAACCAAATGCATGCTCTTCAACCGATCGCTGCCTGACGCATGTGACGCACCCCTAATGACGCACCCTGACGAACCCTAACGACGCACCCTGACGCACCCTAACGACGCACCCTGACGAACCCTAACGACGCACCCCGACGCACCCTAACGACGCACCCTGACGCACCCTAACAACGCACCCTGACGCACCCTAACGACGCACCCTGACGAACCCTAACGACGCACCCTGACGCACCCTAACGACGCACCCTGACGCACCCTAACGACGCACCCTGACGAACCCTAACGACGCACCCTGACGCACCCAAACGACGCACCCTGACACACCCTAACGACGCACCCTGACGACCCTAACGCACCCTGACGAACCCTAACGACGCACCCTGACGCACCCTAACGACGCACCCTGACGAACCCTAACGACGCACCCTGACGCACCCTAACAACGCACCCTGACGACACAACGCACCCTGACGAACCCTAACGACGCACCCTGACACACCCTAACGACGCACCCTGACGAACCCTAACGACGCACCCTGACGCACCCTAACGACGCACCCTGACGCACCCTAACGACGCACCCTGACGCACCCTAACGACGCACCCTGACGCACCCTAACGACACACCCTGACACACCCTAACAACGCACCCTGACGACACAACTCACCCTGACGAACCCTAACGACGCACCCTGACGCACCCTAACAACACACCCTGACGCACCCTAACGACGCACCCTGACGCACCCTAACGACGCACCCTGACGCACCCTAACGACGCACCCTAACGACGCACCCTGACACACCCTAACGACGCACCCTGACGCACCCTAACGACGCACCCTGACGCACCCTAACGACGCACCCTGACTCACCCTAACAACGCACCCTAACGACAGGACGCACCCTGACGCACCCTAACGACGCACCCTGGCGAACCCTAACGACGCACCCTAGCGACGCACCCTGACACACCCTAACGACGCACCCTGACGAACCCTAACGACGCACCCTGACGCACCCTAACGACGCACCCTGACTCACCCTAACAACGCACCCTAACGACAGGACGCACCCTGACGCACCCTAACGACGCACCCTGACGCACCCTAACGACGCACCCTGACGCACCCTAACGACACACCCTGACGAACCCTAACGACGCACCCTAACGACAGGACGCACCCTGACGCACCCTAACGACGCACCCTGACGCACCCTAACAACGCACCCTAACGACAGGACGCACCCTGACGCACCCTGACGCACCCTGACGCACCCTAACAACGCACCCTAACGACACAACGCACCCTGACGCACCCTAATGACGCACCCTGACGCACCCTAAAGACGCACCCTGACGCACCCTAACAACGCACCCTGACGACACAACTCACCCTGACGAACCCTAACGACGCACCCTGACGCACCCTAACGACACACCCTGACGCACCCTAACGACGCACTCTGACGAACCCTAACGACGCACCCTGACGCACCCTAACGACGCACCCTGGCGAACCCTAACGACGCACCCTAGCGACGCACCCTGACACACCCTAACGACGCACCCTGACGAACCCTAACGACGCACCCTGACGCACCCTAACGACGCACCCTGACTCACCCTAACAACGCACCCTAACGACAGGACGCACCCTGACGCACCCTAACGACGCACCCTGACGCACCCTAACGACGCACCCTGACGCACCCTAACGACACACCCTGACGAACCCTAACGACGCACCCTGACGCACCCTAACAACGCAGACGACACTATTCTGTATACTTCTGGCCCTTCTTTTGACACTGTGTTAACAACCCTCCAGGCGAGCTTCAATGCCATACAACTCTCCTTCCGTGGCCTCCAACTGCTCTTAAATACAAGTAAAACCAAATGCATGCTCTTCAACCGATCGCTGCCTGACGCATGTGACGCACCCCTAATGACGCACCCTGACGAACCCTAACGACGCACCCTGACGCACCCTAACGACGCACCCTGACGAACCCTAACGACGCACCCCGACGCACCCTAACGACGCACCCTGACGCACCCTAACAACGCACCCTGACGCACCCTAACGACGCACCCTGACGAACCCTAACGACGCACCCTGACGCACCCTAACGACGCACCCTGACGCACCCTAACGACGCACCCTGACGAACCCTAACGACGCACCCTGACGCACCCAAACGACGCACCCTGACGCACCCTAACGACGCACCCTGACGAACCCTAACGACGCACCCTGACGCACCCTAACGACGCACCCTGACGCACCCTAACGACGCACCCTGACGAACCCTAACGACGCACCCTGACGCACCCTAACAACGCACCCTGACGACACAACGCACCCTGACGAACCCTAACGACGCACCCTGACACACCCTAACGACGCACCCTGACGAACCCTAACGACGCACCCTGACGCACCCTAACGACGCACCCTGACGCACCCTAACGACGCACCCTGACGCACCCTAACGACGCACCCTGACGCACCCTAACGACGCACCCTGACGAACCCTAACGACTCAACCTGAAGCACCCTAACGACGCACCCTGACGCACCCTAACAACGCACCCTGACGCACCCTAACGACGCACCCTGACGAACCCTAACGACGCACCCTGACGCACCCTAACGACGCACCCTGACGCACCCTAACTACGCACCCTGACGCACCCTAACGACGCACCCTGACGCACCCTAACGACGCACCCTGACGCACCCTAACGACGCACCCTGTCGCACCCTAACGACGCACCCTAACGACGCACCCTATCGCACCCTAACGACGCACACTGACGCACCCTAACGACGCACCCTGACGCACCCTAACGACGCACCCTGACGAACCCTAACGACGCACCCTGACGCACCCTAACGACGCACCCTGACGAACCCTAACGACGCACCCTGACACACCCTAACGACGCACCCTGACGCACCCTAACGACGCACCCTGACGAACCCTAACGACGCACCCTAACGACAGGACGCACCCTGACGCACCCTAACGACGCACCCTGACGCACCCTAACAACGCACCCTAATGACAGGACGCACCCTGACGCACCCTAACGACGCACCCTGACACACCCTAACGACGCACCCTGACACACCCTGACAACGCACCCTGACGACACAACTCACCCTGACGAACCCTAACGACGCACCCTGACGCACCCTAACGACACACCCTGACGCACCCTAACGACGCACTCTGACGAACCCTAACGACGCACCCTAGCGACGCACTCTGACACACCCTAACGACGCACCCTGACGAACCCTAGCGACGCACCCTGACGCACCCTAACGACGCACCCTGACTCACCCTAACAACGCACCCTGACGACACAACGCACCCTGACGCACCCTAACGACGCACCCTGACGCACCCTAACGACGCACCCTGACGAACCCTAACGACGCACCCTGACGAACCCTAACGACGCACCCTGACGCACCCTAACGACGCACCCTGACGCACCCTAACAACGCACCCTGACGCACCCTAACGACGCACCCTGACGCACCCTAACGACACACCCTGACGCACCCTAACGACGCACTCTGACGAACCCTAACGACGCACCCTAGCGACGCACTCTGACACACCCTAACGACGCACCCTGACGAACGCTAGCGACGCACCCTGACGCACCCTAACGACGCACCCTGACTCACCCTAACAACGCACCCTGACGACACAACGCACCCTGACGCACCCTAACGACGCACCCTGACGCACCCTAACGACGCACCCTGACGAACCCTAACGACGCACCCTGACGCACCCTAACGACGCACCCTGACGCACCCTAACGACGCACCCTGACGCACCCTAACGACGCACCCTGACGCACCCTAACGACGCACCCTGACGCACCCTAACGACGCACCCTGACGAACCCTAACGACGCACCCTGACGCAACCTAACGACGCACCCTGACGCACCCTAACAACGCACCCTGACGAACCCTAACGACGCACCCTGACGCACCCTAACGACGCACCCTAACGAACCCTAACGACGCACCCTAACGACGCACCCTGACGCACCCTAACGACGCACCCTGACGCACCCTAACGACGCACCCTGACGCACCCTAACGACGCACCCTGACTCTCCCTAACAACGCACCCTGACGACACAACGCACCCTGACGAACCCTAACGACGCACCCTGACGCACCCTAACGACGCACCCTGACGCACCCTAACGACGCACCCTGACGAACCCTAACGACGCACCCTGACGAACCCTAACGACGCACCCTGACGCACCCTAACGACGCACCCTGACACACCCTAACGACGCACCCTGACGAACCCTAACGACGCACCCTGACGCACCCTAACGACGCACCCTGACGCACCCTAACGACGCACCCTGACGAACCCTAACGACGCACCCTGACGCACCCTAACAACGCACCCTGACGACACAACGCACCCTGACGAACCCTAACGACGCACCCTGACGCACCCTAACGACACACCCTGACGCACCCTAACGACGCACCCTGACGAACCCTAACGACGCACCCTGACGCACCCTAACGACGCACCCTGACGAACCCTAACGACTCAACCTGAAGCACCCTAACGACGCACCCTGACGCACCCTAACAACGCACCCTGACGCACCCTAACGACGCACCCTGACGAACCCTAACGACGCACCCTGACGCACCCTAACGATGCACCCTGACGCACCCTAACTACGCACCCTGACGCACCCTAACGACGCACCCTGACGAACCCTAACGACGCACCCTGACGCACCCTAACGACGCACCCTGTCGCACCCTAACGACGCACCCTAACGACGCACCCTATCGCACCCTAACGACGCACCCTGACACACCCTAACGACGCACCCTGACGCACCCTAACGACGCACCCTGACGAACCCTAACGACGCACCCTGACGCACCCTAACGACGCACCCTGACGAACCCTAACGACGCACCCTGACACACCCTAACGACGCACCCTGACGCACCCTAACGACGCACCCTGACGAACCCTAACGACGCACCCTAACGACAGGACGCACCCTGACGCACCCTAACAACGCACCCTAACGACAGGACGCACCCTGACGCACCCTAACGACGCACCCTGACACACCCTAACAACGCACCCTGACGACACAACGCACCCTGACGAACCCTAACGACGCACCCTGACGCACCCTAACGACGCACCCTGACGCACCCTAACGACACACACTGACGAACCCTAACGACGCACCCTAACGACAGGACGCACCCTGACGCACCCGAACGACGCACCCTGACGCACCCTAACAACGCACCCTAACGACAGGACGCACCCTGACGCACCCTGACGCACCAAGACGCACCCTAACAACGCACCCTAACGACACAACACACCCTGACGCACCCTAACAACGCACCCTGACGCACCCTAACGACGCACCCTGACGCACCCTAACGACGCACCCTAATGACGCACCCTGATGCACCCTAACAACGCACCCTGACGACACAACGCACCCTGACGAACCCTAACGACGCACCCTGACGCACCCTGACGACACACCCTGACGCACCCTAACGACGCACTCTGACGAACCCTAACGACGCACCCTGACGCACCCTAACGACGCACCCTAGCGACGCACCCTGACACACCCTAACGACGCACCCTGACGAACCCTAACGACGCACCCTGACACACCCTAACGACGCACCCTGACGCACCCTAACGACGCACCCTGACGACACAACGCACCCTGACGAACCCTAACGACGCACCCTGACGCACCCTAACGACGCACCCTGACGCACCCTAACGACGCACCCTGACTCACCCTAACAACGCACCCTGACGACACAACGCACCCTGACGCACCCTAACGACGCACCCTGACGCACCCTAACGACGCACCCTGACGAACCCTAACGACGCACCCTGACGCACCCTAACGACGCACCCTGACGAACCCTAACGACGCACCCTGACGCACCCTAACGACGCACCCTGACGCACCCTAACGACGCACCCTGACGCACCCTAACGACGCACCCTGACGCACCCTAACGACGCACCCTGACGCAACCTAACGACGCACCCTGACGCACCCTAACAACGCACCCTGAACACAACGCACCCTGACGCACCCTAACGACGCACCCTGACGCACCCTAACGACGCACCCTGACGCACCCTAACGACGCACCCTGACGCACCCTAACTACGCACCCTGACGCACCCTAACGACGCACCCTGACGAACCCTAACGACGCACCCTGACGCACCCTAACGACGCACCCTGACGCACCCTAACGACGCACCCTAACGACACCCTGACGCACCCTAACGACGCACCCTGACACACCCTAACGACGCACCCTGACGCACCCTAACGACGCACCCTGACGAACCCTAACGACGCACCCTGACGCACCCTAACGACGCACCCTGACGAACCCTAACGACGCACCCTGACACACCCTAACGACGCACCCTGACGCACCCTAACGACGCACCCTGACGAACCCTAACGACGCACCCTAACGACAGGACGCACCCTGACGCACCCTAACAACGCACCCTAACGACAGGACGCACCCTGACGCACCCTAACGACGCACCCTGACACACCCTAACAACGCACCCTGACGACACAACGCACCCTGACGAACCCTAACGACGCACCCTGACGCACCCTAACGACGCACCCTGACGCACCCTAACGACACACACTGACGAACCCTAACGACGCACCCTAACGACAGGACGCACCCTGACGCACCCTAACGACGCACCCTGACGCACCCTAACAACGCACCCTAACGACAGGACGCACCCTGACGCACCCTGACGCACCAAGACGCACCCTAACAACGCACCCTAACGACACAACACACCCTGACGCACCCTAACAACGCACCCTGACGCACCCTAACGACGCACCCTGACGCACCCTAACGACGCACCCTAATGACGCACCCTGATGCACCCTAACAACGCACCCTGACGACACAACGCACCCTGACGAACCCTAACGACGCACCCTGACGCACCCTGACGACACACCCTGACGCACCCTAACGACGCACCCTGACGCACCCTAACGACGCACCCTGACGAACCCTAACGACGCACCCTAGCGACGCACCCTGACACACCCTAACGACGCACCCTGACGAACCCTAACGACGCACCCTGACACACCCTAACGACGCACCCTGACGCACCCTAACGACGCACCCTGACGACACAACGCACCCTGACGAACCCTAACGACGCACCCTGACGCACCCTAACGACGCACCCTGACGCACCCTAACGACGCACCCTGACTCACCCTAACAACGCACCCTGACGACACAACGCACCCTGACGCACCCTAACGACGCACCCTGACGCACCCTAACGACGCACCCTGACGCACCCTAACGACGCACCCTGACGCACCCTAACGACGCACCCTGACGAACCCTAACGACGCACCCTGACGCACCCTAACGACGCACCCTGACGCACCCTAACGACGCACCCTGACGCACCCTAACGACGCGCCCTGACGAACCCTAACGACGCACCCTGACGCACCCTAACGACGCACCCTGACGCACCCTAACGACGCACCCTGACGACACAACTCACCCTGACGAACCCTAACGACGCACCCTGACGCACCCTAACGACGCACCCTGGCGAACCCTAACGACGCACCCGACGCACCCTAACGACGCACCCACCCTAACGACGCACCCTGACGCACCCTAACGACGCACCCTGACTCACCCTAACAACGCACCCTGACGACACAACGCACCCTGACGAACCCTAACGACGCACCCTGACGCACCCTAACGACGCACCCTGACGCACCCTAACGACGCACCCTGACGAACCCTAACGACGCACCCTGACGAACCCTAACGACGCACCCTGACGCACCCTAACGACGCACCCTGACACACCCTAACGACGCACCCTGACGAACCCTAACGACGCACCCTGACGCACCCTAACGACGCACCCTGACGCACCCTAACGACGCACCCTGACGAACCCTAACGACGCACCCTGACGCACCCTAACAACGCACCCTGACGACACAACGCACCCTGACGAACCCTAACGACGCACCCTGACGCACCCTAACGACACACCCTGACGCACCCTAACGACGCACCCTGACGAACCCTAACGACGCACCCTGACGCACCCTAACGACGCACCCTGACGAACCCTAACGACTCAACCTGAAGCACCCTAACGACGCACCCTGACGCACCCTAACAACGCACCCTGACGCACCCTAACGACGCACCCTGACGAACCCTAACGACGCACCCTGACGCACCCTAACGATGCACCCTGACGCACCCTAACTACGCACCCTGACGCACCCTAACGACGCACCCTGACGAACCCTAACGACGCACCCTGACGCACCCTAACGACGCACCCTGTCGCACCCTAACGACGCACCCTAACGACGCACCCTATCGCACCCTAACGACGCACCCTGACACACCCTAACGACGCACCCTGACGCACCCTAACGACGCACCCTGACGAACCCTAACGACGCACCCTGACGCACCCTAACGACGCACCCTGACGAACCCTAACGACGCACCCTGACACACCCTAACGACGCACCCTGACGCACCCTAACGACGCACCCTGACGAACCCTAACGACGCACCCTAACGACAGGACGCACCCTGACGCACCCTAACAACGCACCCTAACGACAGGACGCACCCTGACGCACCCTAACGACGCACCCTGACACACCCTAACAACGCACCCTGACGACACAACGCACCCTGACGAACCCTAACGACGCACCCTGACGCACCCTAACGACGCACACTGACGAACCCTAACGACGCACCCTAACGACAGGACGCACCCTGACGCACCCTAACGACGCACCCTGACGCACCCTAACAACGCACCCTAACGACACAACACACCCTGACGCACCCTAACAACGCACCCTGACGCACCCTAACGACGCACCCTGACGCACCCTAACGACGCACCCTAATGACGCACCCTGATGCACCCTAACAACGCACCCTGACGACACAACGCACCCTGACGAACCCTAACGACGCACCCTGACGCACCCTAACGACACACCCTGACGCACCCTAACGACGCACCCTGACGAACCCTAACGACGCACCCTGACGCACCCTAACGACGCACCCTAGCGACGCACCCTGACACACCCTAACGACGCACCCTGACGCACCCTAACGACGCACCCTGACACACCCTAACGACGCACCCTGACGCACCCTAACGACGCACCCTGACGACACAACGCACCCTGACGAACCCTAACGACGCACCCTGACGCATCCTAACGACGCACCCTGACGAACCCTAACGACGCACCCTGACGCACCCTAACGACGCACCCTGACGCACCCTAACGACGCACCCTGATGCACCCTAACGACGCACCCTGACGCACCCTAACAACGCACCCTGACCTAACCTAACGACGCACCCTGACGAACCCTAACGACGCACCCTGACGCACCCTAACGACGCACCCTGACGCACCCTAACGACGCACCCTGACGAACCCTAACGACGCACCCTATCTCACCCTAACGACGCACCCTAACGACGCACCCTATCGCACCCTAACGACGCACCCTGACACACCCTAACGACGCACCCTGACGCACACTAACGACGCACCCTGACGAACCCTAACGACGCACCCTAACGACAGGACGCACCCTGACGCACCCTAACGACGCACCCTGACGCACCCTAACAACGCACCCTAACGACAGGACGCACCCTGACGCACCCTAACGACGCACCCTGACACACCCTAACAACGCACCCTGACGACACAACGCACCCTGACGAACACTAAAGACGCACCCTGACGCACCCTAACGACGCACCCTGACGCACCCTAACGACGCACCCTGACGAACTCAACGACGAACCCTAACGACTAAGGACGCACCCTGACGCACCCTAACGACGCACAACGACGCACCCTGACACACCCTAACAACGCACCCTGACGACACAACGCACCCTGACGAACTCTAACGACGCACCCTGACGCACCCTAACGACGCACCCTGACGCACCCTAACGACGCACCCTGACGAACCCTAACGACGCACCCTAACGACAGGACGCACCCTGACGCACCCTAACGACGCACCCTGACGCACCCTAACAACGCACCCTGACGACACAACGCACCCTGACGAACCCTAACGACGCACCCTGACGCACCCTAACGACGCACCCTGACGCACCCTAACGACGCACTCTGACGAACCCTAACGACGCACCCTAACGACAGGACGCACCCTGACGCACCCTAACGACGCACCCTGACGCACCCTAACGACGCACCCTGACGCACCCTAACAACGCACCCTGACGACACAACGCACCCTGACGAACCCTAACGACGCACCCTGACGCACCCTAACGACGCACCCTGACGCACCCTAACGACGCACCCTGACGAACCCTAACGACGCACCCTGACGCACCCTAACGACGCACCCTGACGAACCCTAACGACGCACCCTGACGCACCCTAACGACGCACCCTGACGCACCCTAACAACGCACCCTGACGACACAACGCACCCTGACGAACCCTAACGACGCACCCTGACGCACCCTAACGACGCACCCTGACGCACCCTAACGACGCACCCTGACGCACCCTAACGACGCACCCTGACGAACCCTAACGACGCACCCTGACGCACCCTAACGACGCACCCTGACGAACCCTAACGACGCACCCTGACGCACCCTAACGACGCACCCTGACGCACCCTAACGACGCACCCTGACGCACCCTAACTACGCACCCTGACGCACCCTAACAACGCACCCTGACGACACAACGCACCCTGACGAACCCTAACGACGCACCCTGACGCACCCTAACGACGCACCCTGACGCACCCTAACGACGCACCCTGACGAACCCTAACGACGCACCCTGACGCACCCTAACGACGCACCCTGACGAACCCTAACGACGCACCCTGACGAACCCTAACGACGCACCCTGACGCACCCTAACAACGCACCCTGACGCACCCTAACGACGCACCCTGACGAACCCTAACAACGCACCCTGACGCACCCTAACGACGCACCCTGACGCACCCTAACGACGCACCCTGACGAACCCTAACGACGCACCCTGACGCACCCTAACGACGCACCCTGACGAACCCTAACAACGCACCCTGACGAACCCTAACGAGGCACCCTGACGCACCCTAACGACGCACCCTGACGCACCCTAACGACACACCTTGACGAACCCTAACGACGCACCCTGACGCACCCTAACAACGCACCCTGACGACACAACGCACCCTGACGAACCCTAACGACGCACCCTGACGCACCCTAACGACACACCCTGACGCACCCTAACGACGCACCCTGACGAACCCTAACGACGCACCCTGACGAACGACGCACCCTGACGAACCCTAACGACGCACCTAACGACGCACCCTGACACACCCTAACGACGCACACTGACGAACCCTAACGACGCACCCTGACGCACCCTAACGACGCACCCTGACGCACCCTAACGACGCACCCTGACGAACCCTAACGACGCACCCTGACGCACCCTAACGACGCACCCTGACGAACCCTAACGACGCACCCTGACGCACCCTAACGACGCACCATGTCGCACCCTAACGACGCACCCTAACGACGCACCCTGACGCACCCTAACGACGCACCCTGACGCACCCTAACGACGCACCCTGACGCACCCTAACGACGCACCCTGACGAACCCTACCGACGCACCCTAACGACGCACCCTGACGCACCCTAACGACGCACCCTGACGCACCCTAACGACGCACCCTAACGACGCCTAACTGACGCACCCTAACAACGCACCCTGACGAACCCTAACGACGCACCCTGACGCACCCTAACGACGCACCCTGACGAACTCTAACGACGCACCCTGACGCACCCTAACGACTCACCCTGACGAACCCTAACGACGCACCCTGACGCACCCTAACGACGCACCCTGACGAACCCTAACGACGCACCCTGACGCACCCTAACGACGCACCCTGACGCACCCTAACGACGCACCCTGACGCACCCTAACGACGCACCCTGACGAACCCTAACGACGCACCCTGACGCACCCTAACGACGCACCCTGACGCACCCTAACGACGCACCCTGACGCACCCTAACGACGCACCCTGACGAACCGTAACGACTCACCCTGACGCACCCTAACAACGCACCCTGACGACACAACGCACCCTGACGAACCCTAACGACGCACCCTGACGCACCCTAACGACGCACCCTGACGCACCCTAACGACGCACCCTGACGAACCCTAACGACGCACCCTGACGCACCCTAACGACGCACCCTGACGAACCCTAACGACGCACCCTGACGAACCCTAACGACGCACCCTGACGCACCCTAACAACGCAGCCTGACGCACCCTAACGACGCACCCTGACGAACCCTAACGACGCACCCTGACGCACCCTAACGACGCACCCTGACGCACCCTAACGACGCACCCTGACGAACCCTAACGACGCACCCTGACGCACCCTAACGACGCACCCTGACGATCCCTAACGACGCACCCTGACGAACCCTAACGACGCACCCTGACGCACCCTAACGACGCACCCTGACGCACCCTAACGACACACCCTGACGAACCCTAACGACGCACCCTGACGCACCCTAACGACGCACCCTGGCGCACCCTAACGACACACCCTGACGAACCCTAACGACGCACCCTAACGACAGGACGCACCCTGACGCACCCTAACGACGCACCCTGACGCACCCTAACAACGCACCCTAACGACAGGACGCACCCTGACGCACCCTGACGCACCCTGACGCACCCTAACAACGCACCCTAACGACACAACGCACCCTGACGCACCCTAACGACGCACCCTGACGCACCCTAACGACGCACCCTGACGCACCCTAACGACGCACCCTAACGACGCACCCTGACGCACCCTAACAACGCACCCTGACGCACCCTAACGACGCACCCTGACGCACCCTAACGACACACCCTGACGAACCCTAACGACGCACCCTGACGCACCCTAACAACGCACCCTGACGACACAACGCACCCTGACGAACCCTAACGACGCACCCTGACGCACCCTAACGACACACCCTGACGCACCCTAACGACGCACCCTGACGAACCCTAACGACGCACCCTGACGAACGACGCACCCTGACGAACCCTAACGACGCACCCTAACGACGCACCCTGACGCACCCTAACGACGCACCCTGACGAACCCTAACGGCGCAACCTGACGCACCCTAACGACGCACCCTGACGCACCCTAACGACGCACCCTGACGAACCCTAACGACGCACCCTGACGCACCCTAACGACGCACCCTGACGAACCCTAACGACGCACCCTGACGAACCCTAACGACGCACCCTGACGCACCCTAACGACGCACCTTGACGCACCCTAACGACACACCCTGACGAACCCTAACGACGCACCCTGACGCACCCTAACGACGCACCCTGACGCACCCTAACGACGCACCCTGACGAACCCTAACGACGCACCCTGACGCACCCTAACGACGCACCCTGACGAACCCTAACGACGCACCCTGACGCACCCTAACGACGCACCCTGACGCACCCTAACGACGCACCCTGACGCACCCTAACGACACACCCTGACGAACCCTAACGACGCACCCTTACGCACCCTAACAACGCACCCTGACGACACAACGCACCCTGACGCACCCTAACGACGCACCCTGACACCCTAACGACGCACCCTGACGCACCCTAACGACGCACCCTAACGACGCACCCTGACGCACCCTAACGACGCACCCTGACGCACCCTAACGACGCACCCTGACGCACCCTAACGACACACCCTGACGAACCCTAACGACGCACCCTGACGCACCCTAACAACGCACCCTGACGACCCAACGCACCCTGACGAACCCTAACGACGCACCCTGACGCACCCTAACGACACACCCTGACGCACCCTAACGACGCACCCTGACGAACCCTAACGACGCACCCTGACGAACGACGCACCCTGACGAACCCTAACGACGCACCCTAACGACGCACCCTGACGCACCCTAACGACGCACCCTGACGAACCCTAACGGCGCAACCTGACGCACCCTAACGACGCACCCTGACGCACCCTAACGACGCACCCTGACGAACCCTAACGACGCACCCTGACGCACCCTAACGACGCACCCTGACGAACCCTAACGACGCACCCTGACGAACCCTAACGACGCACCCTGACGCACCCTAACGACGCACCTTGACGCACCCTAACGACGCACCCTGACGAACCTTAACGACGCACCCTGACGCACCCTAACGACGCACCCTGACGCACCCTAACGACGCACCCTGACGAACCCTAACGACGCACCCTGACGCACCCTAACGACGCACCCTGACGAACCCTAACGACGCACCCTGACGAACCCTAACGACGCACCCTGACGCACCCTAACGACGCACCCTGACGCACCCTAACGACACACCCTGACGAACCCTAACGACGCACCCTGACGCACCCTAACAACGCACCCTGACGACACAACGCACCCTGACGAACCCTAACGACGCACCCTGACGCACCCTAACGACACACCCTGACGCACCCTAACGACGCACCCTGACGAACCCTAACGACGCACCCTGACGAACGACGCACCCTGACGAACCCTAACGACGCACCCTAACGACGCACCCTGACACACCCTAACGACGCACCCTGACGAACCCTAACGGCGCACCCTGACGCACCCTAACGACGCACCCTGACGCACCCTAACGACGCACCCTGACGAACCCTAACGACGCACCCTGACGCACCCTAACGACGCACCCTGACGAACCCTAACGACGCACCCTGACGAACCCTAACGACGCACCCTGACGCACCCTAACGACGCACCCTGACGCACCCTAACGACACACCCTGACGAACCCTAACGACGCACCCTGACGCACCCTAACGACGCACCCTGACGCACCCTAACGACGCACCCTGACGAACCCTAACGACGCACCCTGACGCACCCTAACGACGCACCCTGACGAACCCTAACGACGCACCCTGACGAACCCTAACGACGCACCCTGACGCACCCTAACGACGCACCCTGACGCACCCTAACGACACACCCTGACGACAGGACGCACCCTGACGAACCCTAACGACGCACCCTGACGAACGACGCACCCTGACGAACCCTAACGACGCACCCTAACGACGCACCCTGACACACCCTAACGACGCACCCTGACGAACCCTAACGGCGCAACCTGACGCAC